>NC_084622.1:50514957-50617457 GCF_033978795.1 Nerophis ophidion
GGTCAGAGACACACGGTGGCGTAAGCGAGTCAAGTGCCGCAGCGCGTAACATGTTGTGTGTGTTGGTTGAGCCATCAAAACGGCAGAGAAAAAAGTCTGAGGGGAGGCAAACAGTTCTCGTGCCTCACGATAGGAGGGGAGGCGCTCATGATCCCAGACATACGGTGGCCGCAGCGGCTTATTTTTTCCGTCTCGTGCACCCCGACTTTCAACATGGATGACTACATTTTCGCACTTAAACAGTTTTCTAAAATGGACTTTCAAGCGAAGCAGGAGATAATTACTAAAGGAAGACCAACGCCGGAGCTGAATGGTTTGTTTCAATCTGCAGGACGGAAAGTTACTCGCTCTTTCCAAACAGAGTGGTATACGTGAAAAGACTGGCTTTGTGGATGTTCTGCAAGAAACCACCGTTTCTGCTTTCTTTGCCTTCTTTTTCAACCTGTGGAACTGTGTGGACTCAAATGGGATTTTGTGACCTAAAAAATTTGCAAAGAAGCCTCACCAACACGAGCGGTCGGCTGCTCATATTCAAAGATAGATTGCACTTAAAACTTTTGGGATGATGATGATAGACTTGGCTTTGGATGAACAGCAGATGAACAACATCAGTGTCCACATTGCTAAGGTAAAAGAGAACCGAGATATTTTAAAAGATGTCATCAATGTGACCTGCTTCCTCGCCAAACAGCAGCTCGCATTTTGTGGAAATGATGAGAGTAGGAGCTCTGCTAATCGCGACCACTATGTTGAACGTGCGGTGAGGTTCATGGCTGGTGAGGCATTGACTTCATCACCGTCAGATTTATAAACATATGAACCCTATAGAGCAGGGGTGCCCACACTTTTTCTGCAGGCGAGCTACTTTTCAATTGACCAACTCGAGGGGATCCACCTCATTTATATATATCATTTATATTTATTTATTTATGAAAGAGACATTTTTGTAAACAAGTTAAATGTGTTTAATGATAATACAAGCATGTGTAACACATATAGATGTCTTTCTTTCACGAAGACAAGAATATAAGTTGGTGTATTACCTGATTCTGATGACTTGCATTGATTGGAATCAGACAGTAATGATGATAACGCCCACATTTTCAAATGGAGGAGAAAAAAAGTTGTCCTTTCTGTACAATACCACATGAAAGTGGTTGGTTTTTGGCATCTAATTCATCCAGCTTCCATACACTTTACAAGAAAAACATTGGCGGAAAATTCCGTAGCTTGCTTGATTGACATTCACGGCACCCGAGGGTCTTGTGAGATGACGCTGGCTGCTGCCAGTTCATTATTATGAAAAAATGACAGAGAGGAAGGCGAGAAACACTTTTTATTTCAACAGACTTTGGCGCCGTCCCTTCCGTCAAAACTCTAAAGGCCGACTGCACATTTCCTATCTTCACAATAAAAGCCCTGCTTCATGCTGCCTGCGCTAACATAATAAGAGTCTCGGAAAGTTAGCGTGCACAAGTGATGTGCACGCCAGCTTTCTGAGGGATCACTTGTGCACGCCAGTTTTCCGAGACTCTCTATTTAGTTAGCGCAGGCAGCATGAAGCAGGGCTTTTATTGTGAAGATAGGAAATGTGCAGTCGGCCTTTAGAGTTTTGACGGAAGGTACGGCGCGAGAGTCTGTTGAAATAAAAAGTGTTTCTCGCCTTCCTCTCGGTCATATTCACATAATAATGATCTTGCAGCAGCCAGCGTCATCTCACAAGACCCTCCGGTACCGTGAATGTCATTTAAGTGACGTCTTGGTGAAGATTGATGATCACTAATTTTTAGGTCTATTTTTTTTTAAAGCCTGGCTGGAGATCGACTGACTCATTGGTACTTTAACTTAATGTGGCAGGTACTTTAGCTAGTAGATTAGATTAGATTAGATGTACTTTATTTATTCCTTCAGGAGAGTTCCTTCAGGAAAATTAAAATTTTCAGCACAATCCCATTCAAGATCAGACAAACATTACAGGGAGACAGAACAGGATCGCTGACGGGTCTGCCGGCTTCCAGCGCCCCTTACAAAAAAGATGAGATACAGGTTAACAAGTAGGGGGAATGGGAGAAAAAAATAGAGGATTAAAATAAAATAAAATAAAATTAAAAAATCGGCCTAAGCCTAGGCCCTGGAGAGACTGAGGCCAAGGGAAAAAAACAACAACAACTCATAGCCATTGAACACATCCCTCTTACATGTGTGTAAGAGGGAAACATCAAACATCAAAGAACACAAAGGACATTAAAGCAGCAGATACAACCAGCCAATTCTACATACAGCTATGAATAAAAACTAAAAGAAACATATACACTGTGTTGGCCTCCGCGGTGTTCCACACCGTCATCCGCTGGGGTGGAGAGAGCATAGAGTTAGGAGCAGACCCATCAAAGCAACCAAGAGAGCTGACTCCACTCTCGGTCAACCAACTCTTGGCCAGTGTCCAGTCCGCATGGATGAGCGAGGATACGTCCAAGGAGACTAAGGTGTCTGACACCTGCTCACCCAGTCAAGACACCACGAAGCATCTCCGTCCTGGCGCTCAGTGCTAGCTCCGCAGCCCTGTCCCCTCATCCGCATCTCCTCCAGTCCCTCCAGACCGACTCCGGTGTGGCAGAGACCCAGCAGCTGGTCTCCAGTATAGTATAGTATAAATAAATTACACTTATTATTATCATTATTAGCGATAATACTGCTAACATTAACAATATTAAATAATCACATGTATGTAGATTATTTATAGTTGTCACTATGACAGGTGTAACTGCGCTTCGGCAGCCGTGTTCATTCATTGTTATTACTGGAGCATAAAAATGCAGATGGCCTTAAAACGCCACAATACTCAGTCACCATATTTAAGTACCCAAAATAAAGACTCGACACAAATATAAATTAAATCGGATCAGAAACATTGGAGGAAACGGGATTAAAACCCGATGCTATCCGCCCATAGAAAATACATGGGTACGGCTGGTAGCTACTATTAGCAAACAAACTCACTTACCAACTCGGCTTAATATCTCAACATCGACACACTCTTTCGTCGCAACTCGGCCCTGATGGTCGGCACCTATAAGTTTACAACTAGTTGTAAAATGTTGGACGGTTGTTTTTACGATATGCAGGCAAACGACAACTTTAAAACATACCGGCTTCAGATGTCCCAAACCTAGCCGAGTAGTGCAAGAATGATCTCTGGGATCACTAGCACCCTCTACCACCAGGAAGCCAGAGAACAGGAGCCTCACATAGGGGTTTTTCGCGGCCGTTTTATGATTGCCCAGCACAACAAATACGTTACACATATGAAGTTGTTGACAAAATACACTGTACATTATATACCTCAGCTAAATAAACTATGGAAATGTATAATATAATTCATATAGCAATAACGTCTCACTGCAGAGATAAAGACTTTGCAGCATCGCGTGGACATCGGGGGCGGTACTTCTGGATTGGCAGACCGGGGTGGTGGTTCCTCTCTTTAAGAAGGGGGACCGGAGGGTATGTTCCAACTATCCTGGGATCACACTCCTCAGCCTTCCCGGTAAGGTTTATTCAGGTGTACTGGAGAGGAGGCTACGCCGGATAGTCAAACTCGGATTCAGGAGGAACAGTCTGGTTTTCGTCCTGGTCGTGGAACTGTGGACCAGCTCTATACTCTCGGCAGGGTTCTTGAGGGTGCATGGGAGTTTGCCCAACCAGTCTACATGTGCTTTGTGGACTTGGAGAAGGCATTCGACCGTGTCCCTCGGGAAGTCCTGTGGGGAGTGCTCAGAGAGTATGGGGTATCGGACTGTCTTATTGTGGCGGTCCGCTCCCTGTATGATCAGTGTCAGAGCTTGGTCCGCATTGCCGGCAGTAAGTCGAACACATTTCCAGTGAGGGTTGGACTCCGCCAAGGCTGTCCTTTGTCACCGATTCTGTTCATAACTTTTATGGACAGAATTTCTAGGCACAGTCAAGGCGTTGAGGGGTTCCGGTTTGGTGACCGCAGGATTAGGTCTCTGCTTTTTGCAGATGATGTGGTCCTGATGGCTTCATCCGACCGGGATCTTCAGCTCTCGCTGGATCGGTTCGCAGCCGAGTGTGAAGCGACCGGAATGAGAATCAGCACCTCCAAGTCCGAGTCCATGGTTCTCGCCCGGAAAAGGGTGGAATGCCATCTCTGGGTTGGGGAGGAGACCCTGCCCGAAGTGGAGGAGTTCAAGTACCTAGGAGTCTTGTTCACGAGTGAGGGAAGAGTGAATCGTGAGATCGACAGGCGGATCGGTGCGGCGTCTTCAGTAATGCGGATGTTGTACCGATCCGTTGTGGTGAAGAAGGAGCTGAGCCGGAAGGCAAAGCTCTTAATTTACCGGTCGATCTACGTTCCCATCCTCACCTATGAGGATGACCGAAAGGATAAGATCACGGGTACAAGCGGCCGAAATGAGTTTCCTCCGCCGTGTGGCTGGTCTCTCCCTTAGAGATAGGGTGAGAAGCTCTGCCATCCGGGAGGAACTCAAAGTAAAGCCGCTGCTCCTCCACATCGAGAGGAGCCAGATGAGGTGGTTCGGGCATCTGGTCAGGATGCCACCCGAATGCCTCCCTAGTCCAACCGGTAGGAGGCCACGGGGAAGACCCAGGACACGTTGGGAAGACTATGTCTCCCGGCTGGCCTGGGAACGCCTCGGGATCCCCCGGGAAGAGCTAGACGAAGTGGCTGGGGAGAGGGAAGTCTGGGTGTCCCTGCTTAGGCTTTTGCCCCCGCGACCCGACCTCGGATAAGCGGAAGATGATGGATGGATAGATGGATGGATGCACAGCAGACAGCAGTTAGCCGAGTCATTGCGCAATCCACGGGAGGCTCAGCTGGCTGTGACTCACCACAAGTAATTATCAGTATTTAAACGGCAATTGTGAAAATTAAGCGATTTTGAATAAAAAATTATTTAAAACTGGTGAAGTTAAATGGAAAATAACTTTATAGTATAATCACTGGATGCATATAACAATACAACTTTTTTTTTTCTTTTTACTTTTTTTTCTTTCCATGATGGCAGGTGAGGTGATTGCACGTCACTGGTTGAGCTCTTATAAGACTTTTAAAACTGAAGGAAGTGAAGGAGGACATTTGCCAGAAAGTGACGGCTATTTTTATCCAGAAGGACCGTCAGACTTCATTTGTAAGGTAAGACAGAGATAACTTTAATTTTGTTTCGTTTTTATAGAAATGCACATTTTGTGGGCGACAGTTTGTATGTCTACAGCAAGGGTGGGCATTACGTCGATTGCGATCGACTGGTCGATCTCGGAGGGTGTGTCAGTCGATCTCAAGCCAGGCATTAAAAAATAGACATAAAAATGAGCAATCATCAATCATACCAAGACTTCACTTTCGTCAGTTGTTTGATATTCTCGGCACCCGAGGATCTTGTGAGATGACGCTGGCTGCTGCAAGCTCATATTTAAGAAAAAAATCACTAACAGGGCGGACGCAGAGAAACGCATTTTATTTCTAGAGACTCCGTACCTACTGTCAAAACTCTAAAGACCGACTGCACAGTTCCTGTCTTCACCATAAAAGACCTGTTTCATCCTGCCTGTGCTAACAAAATAAGAGTCTCAGAAAGCTAGCGTGCACAAGCTAGCAAGCTACGGAGTTTGATGCCAATGTATTTCTCCCCCGGCCTCAGCGACCGCTTTCTCACTTGCTTGCCCACCCGCACACTCACTGACGTCACTCACCTGCTGCCAGACATTAAAGGGCCACACACATATGCTACTCTCATAACAAAGTGTTTAAAAACGAGTATGCAAGTTGGACAAATGAGATGCCAAATCCAACCACTTTCATGTGGTATTGGACAGAAAGGAGGACTTTTTTTTCCCTCCATTTGAAAATGCGGACGTTATCAGCACCACTGTCTAATTCCAATCAATGCAAGTCATCAGAATCAGGTAATACACCAACTTGTATTCTTGTCTTCATGAAAGAAAGGAATCTAAGTGTGTTAAACATGCTTGTATTATCATTAAACATCATTAACTTGTTAACAAAAATTTATTTTTCATAAATAAATAAATATAAATTATAAATAGGAATGAGGTAGATCTCCTCGACTTGGTCAATTGAAAAGTAGCTCACCTGCAGAAAAAGTGTGAGCGCCCCTGGTCTAAAGAATGCAGAAATGAAACACAATCCGTAAACTGCTGCCAATCAAATGGTAAATAATCTGTGCAGAGCGCATACTGTATATTTGTAAATCTGATTCTGATTACGTCAGTGCCTCACGAGCTATAAACCTCACTGCACGTCACTGGTTTTAACTCACGACCTACCGATCTCAGGGCGAACAATCTAACCACTAGGCCACTGAGTAGGTACTGAAGGGAAGACACAAGGAGTAGATGAAGCTAATGTTTCATTTATAACCCAATCAAAGGGCATCTCTCATCCACACCCTCCTCACACACAGGGTCGGTGCTAACAAGTCTCACGCAGGGGCTGACAACCTATCCTCTGGAGAACTGGTTTCCACCAAATCTTTGAGGCTAATTTACAAGTCTGCTTTTCCACAAGGCCAGGAGGTTCAGAGCGTCACAGATGGCTGAGTAATGGAGTACAAGGACGGGTATTTCTTAGTGTGGTGGGCAATGAGTTTGTGTACGTTTGTGTGTAGCATGCTTGGAAATGTATGCGCCAGCCTTGAGCATTAGTGTGTTTGTGTTGGCGTCTCCCTTTTCCCCCTCAAGACCAAGCCACTTGCTGGATTAGTGTGTAAATGGATATTTTCATTCAAAACCTCCTGTTTTTTTTACGTTTTAATAGAATCAATCATTCAGACTAAACGGACACGTCCTAAAATGACATTGCAATTGCAGAAAAATGAGCTGCGAGACAAACGCCGTCCCAGAAATCAGCACCTGTGTGTAGCGCCTGATTGGGGCCCACCTGATGGGTGTACGGTATGACGAGAGCCCACTTTCTGGTGATTACCAAGATATGACGTTGAACTGTCAATGTGATCTGATCACGAAACTCTCAAGTGTCTCCCATGTATTACGCCATGTGCTTTCTCTGGAATGCTATTTGTCCTTTTCAGTGTTCAAATATTTGGATTACCTCAGGAATGAAGCCAAAAAATGTGTTTGATAGTAGAGCGGGACTGTTCTCGACCAAAGCAGTACATTTGGTGACAGTTTGCTACAAGACACAATTAGAAAAGATAACAAGAGAAGCACATGAGTGTCACACCGCGTTGAGGGAAGTCTTGTCTTGGTTTATTCTGTCTTGTGATTTGCATGTTTTATTTTGAAAAGCTACTCCTCTTGTTTCAGATCACGGGTCATCCTCTTGTGTCACCAGTCTGACGTCATTCCTGACCCTTGATTGTTTCCACCAGTTTCCCATTACCCTCATGTTCCATATAAGCCCATGCCTCCCCTAGTTCTGTGCCAGATTGTCTTGAGCCTTCGTGCCTGTCTAGCATCCATGTTCATGTCCATGTCCATGCCTTGCCTCCCCCCATGTCTACTTCCTTGGATCCAGAAATCTCCCGCTGTAATTTTGAGTTGAACTTTTTCCCCTCCTCAGAGCGACTTTGGTTATCTAGCCTTTATTCAACCGAAGTGGTGAGTTATGATTTTTTTCCTAATAATGTTTCCTTCCTCAAAGTTTTTGAGTGATTTTTCGTTTACCTTTATTAGACTAAGATTATAGTAGAAATCTTTATAGTCATTGTTTTCTTCCTCCGGTTGGAGCGTTTTATGTTAAGTTTTTATAGCAGATACGGCGCTAATTATAGTTTGTCTTTATTTTGGTATGTTTCTCCTTTCTAGGAGTGATTTTCGGTTGTTCCCCTTTTGGAACACTTTTTGCTGACCGTTTTTTGTAACTTATAGATTTTGTATAACTCTGGCTCTGGAGGTTTAAGAGTTGTCAAAATAAAAGCTTTACTAAGAATCTCATCTCTGCATCTGAGTCCATTCCTTAATCCAAGCCTGACAATGAGTGGGATAAATGTTGCTTCTATGGGTTTGCAATAAAGCAGTATCACTGCAGGCACAAGACATTAAAAACATTTAAAACGTGTTGAATTAGGTCCTAACGTAAAGCAACTCAAACATAAGGTTGAAACAACATGCTTTTTGACGACGTTTAATCAATGTTGGGTTCTGACGTTGGTTTGACCATTGAATTTTGGTCATTTCCCAACAAATATTTTAAAACACAGACACAACGTTGAGTCAACATACTTTTTGACGACGTTTATTCAATGTCAGGCTGTGATGTTGAGATGACCATTGAAAATCGGTCATTCACCAACCAACAACGTGGATCCAATATTAATCATCAACATTGTTTTAATTTACAAATACAACTGTTTTGTGAGGTTGTTTCAAAGTCAATTTTAAAGGACATGTACAGTACAGGCCAAACGTTAGGACACACCTTTTCCTCATTCAATGCGTTTTCTTTATTTTCATGACTATTTACATTGTAGATTGTCACTGAAGGCATCAAAACTATGAATGAACAAATGTGGAGTTATGTACTTAACAATATAAGGTGAAATAACTGAAAACATGTTTTATATTCTAGTTCAGGGGTGCCCACTCTTTTTCTGCAGGCGAGCTACTTTTCAATTGACCAACTCGAGGGGATCTACCTCATTTGTATATATCATTTATATTTATTTATTTATGAAAGAGACATTTTTGTAAACAAGTTAAATGTGTTTAATGATAATACAAGCATGTGTAACACATATAGATGTCTTTCTTTCACGAAGACAAGAATAGAAGTTGGTGTATTACCTGATTCTGATGACTTGCATTGATTGGAATCAGACAGTAATGATGATAATGCCCACATTTTCAAATGGAGGAGAAAAAAAGTTGTCCTTTCTGTACAATACCACATGAAAGTGGTTGGTTTTTGGCATCTAATTCATCCAGCTTCCATACACTTTACAAGAAAAACATTGGCGGCAAATTCCGTAGCTTGCTTGATTGACATTCACGGCACCCGAGGGTCTTGTGAGATGACGCTGGCTGCTGCCAGTTCATTATTATGAAAAAATGACAGAGAGGAAGGCGAGAAACACTTTTTATTTCAACAGACTTTCGCACCGTCCCTTCCGTCAAAACTCTAAAGGCCGACTGCATATTTCCTATCTTCACAATAAAAGCCCTGCTTCATGCTGCCTGCGCTAACAAAATAAGAGTCTTGGAAAGCTGGCGTGCACAAGTGATGTGCACGCCATCTTTCTGAGGGATCGCTTGTGCATGCCAGTTTTCCGAGACTCTGTATTTAGTTAGCGCAGGCAGCATGAAGCAGCGCTTTTATTGTGAAGATAGGAAATGTGCAGTCGGCCTTTAGAGTTTTGACGGAAGGTACGGCGCGAGAGTCTGTTGAAATAAAAAGTGTTTCTGGCCTTCCTCTCGGTCATTTTTAATAATAATGATCTTGCAGCAGCCAGCGTCATCTCACAAGACCCTCCGGTACCGTGAATGTCATTTAAGTGACGTCTTGGTGAAGATTGATGATCACTAATTTTTAGGTCTATTTTTTTTAAAAGCCTGGCTGGAGATCGACTGACACACCCCCCGCGGTCGACTGGTAGCTCGCGATCGACGTAATGGGCACCCTTGTTCTAGTTTCTTCAAAATAGCCACCCTTTGCTCTGATTACTCCTTTGCACACTCTTGGCTTTCTCTCAGTGAGCTTCAAGCACAGCTGTGAAGTGAAAAACCATTTCAGGTGACTACTTCTTGATTTGGATTGCTTTGATTGGATTTGCCATAGACACGCTAATGATTAGCATTAGTGATTTTACGTGGCTGTTATGATCAAACAGCTAATGTGTGTTAAGTACAATCACTTAGTAATGTGCAACAACAGACTACATGCATCTTCATGGCAAAGACTACTCCCTGAATATACACTACCGCCATCTAACGTCTTGGAATTACAATTGCATGCAGAGTCTACTTTATAATACTTGCAAATGAGACTCAGAAATGTAAGAAATCAATATGTATAAATGGATAGCACAGTTATCAGCTCACTGTCAAAAGTAGAAAAAAAAAAAAAGGACTTTAATATTAAACAAGTTAACACATTAACACAGAGAAGTACAGATGACACAAACCTTTATTATTTTAGTACCCGCTTGTGTTGTCAGATGTTCAGACAATGATGGCTGTGTGGTGACTCCCTTTCAGTGCTTAGTAAAGCTATACTGCTACCGTATACAAGCAGTTCTCTACAGTGTTTCTAAGTTGAATGGAGATAGCGTCCCGTTAGTGCAGTGGTTCTCAACCTTTTTTCAGTGATGTACCCCCTGTGAACATTTTTTTAATTCAAGTACCCCCTAATCAGAGCAAAGCATTTTTGGTTGAAAAAAAGATAAAGAAGTAAAAAACAGCACTATGTCCTCAGTTTCTGATTTATTAAATTGTATAACAGTGCAAAAAATATTGCTCATTTGTAGTGGTCTTTCTTGAACTATTTGGAAAAAAATATATAAAAATAACTAAAAACTTGAAAAAGAAAACAAGTGATTCAATTATAAATAACGATTTCTACACATAGAAGTAATCATTAACTTAAAGTGCCCACTTTGGGGATTGTAATAGAGATCCATCTGGATTCATCAACTTACTGTAATTCTAAACATTTCTCGACAAAAAAATAAATCTTTAACATCAATAAATCTAGCTGTCAACACTGAATGTTGCATTGTTGCTTTTCTTTTCACAGTTTATGAACTTATGTCCATATTTTGTTGAACTATTATTCAATAAATATATTTATAAAGGATTTTTGAGTTTCTGCTATTTTTAGAATATATTTTTTTTAAATCTCACGTACCCCTTGGCATACCTTCAAGTACCCCTATTTGAGAACCACTGCTTTAGAAGATACAGTATACTGTAATAAAATGGTTGCCAAAATCTCAGGGTTGAGATATTTTATCCTAGTGATTCTCAAATGGTCTCCATTTAGTGATAAACCAAATAATCCCTTTATTAAATATTCAAACACAATGTTTCAATTGTGTGTATTGTTACAATGGACAAACATGTTGAATATACTTATAAAATAAAATATCTACTTTGTTTTGATTAATACTTGGGCCTACTAAGCTACAGTATTTTAATGGTGGTCATTATGGTGGCACTCTACTTGGAGAGCCAAGTGCTTTCTGAGGTGGTACTTGTTGAAAAAAGTTTGAGAACCACTGTTTTATCCTGTTTCCCTTCCTTTCCGAGTATTGATTCCACTTATCTATAGCTTATTTTATCCAGAGGACTCTAACTACTGTGTTGTTCCACTAAGCAACAGCAAGTGAACACTTGCATGGAAACGCTTCACATGCGAGACAAATGATTAACAGGGACACGAGTAATGCAATTTGTACGATTCACCTCAGGCTTCCTCTCATGAGGTTCCAGCCATGCAAAATAAAAGAAATGTTTGTTCTATGGAGGTCAAGTGGTGGTTTCTGAAACATCCTTGTCTTTTCCACTGGCTGTGTTAAAAATAAAAAAATTTTTTTTTTTCAAGTGCAGGGTAACAGTTAGGTCTGGGCGATATATCAATATACTCGATATATCGCGGGTTTGTCTCTGTGCGATATAGAAAATGACTATATCGTGATATTGGAGTATACGTTCTCACGCAGTTGCTTTTAGCTGCCGGCATTATACTACAGGCTCTTCTCACTCCTTTTTGTCTCTGTTTTCTCGCAGAGACATAAAGCAAGCGCACTTTCTTCCATACGTCACATACATATACGCCCTTGCGGAGCAGAGAGGTAGCGGCATGGGTAACGTTAGCTGTGGTGCGAGTGGTAATACGAGAGAAAGAAGGTGCGAAACTGGTAACAAATGAAGGAAGAATTAATTCCCAAGAAAAACAGCACAGGGTCCATCGTCTGCCGGTGGTTTGGCTTCAAGCGGGAATATGTCGAACAGACAACCGTAACTTGTCAAGTGTGAGGCAAAAGCGTTCTACAAAAAGTAGCATTACTGCTAATATGTAGCATCATTTGAAAAGTCACCTGCTAGAGAATGAAGAGTGCTTACTCCGCAGGTCAACATCTCTGTTCGGTGCCACACCAGCAAAATGCCGAGGCAACCATTTCCACATCAACATATGAAAAAAATAGTCAACAAAAGGAGATAATGTCCGCAGGAACCTACCACATAGTGAAAGACATACACTATTTGATTTCCTATTATGCAGCTCATTTTTATTTGACATTATTGAAATATCTTGTGTGACATCATGCACATAAGTACACTTTATTTGTTTCAAACTATTGTAATGGCGTTCTGTACAAAAAGTGCACTTTAATTTAGTGTTGTTTTGATATGTCATCTTAGTGACATCATGCACAAAAGTGCACTTTATTTGTTTTAAACTATTGTAGTGGCGTTCTGTACAAAAAGCGCACTTTAATTTAGTGTTGTTTTGATACGTCATCTTAGTGACATCATGCACAAAAGTGCACTCATAGCTTGTTCTAAAATGTCTCTGACAATCTTGCACTTTCTGTTTTGGAAATTACATGAATGTTTGTGCCACTGCTTAATAACTGTTTAATAAATACACTTTTAGTTGTGATTTCCCTCTCTGCATGAAAGTTTAAAATAAGCATATATGAATGCAGTATGAAGAAGAATGTTTGAATGTAGACACGTAGAATCATCATACTGCTGTGATTATATGCATCAAGTGTTCATTCAAGGCTAGGGGAAAATATCAAAATATATATCGTGTATCGTGACATGGCCTAAAATTATTTTTAAAAATGCCATATCGCCCAGCCTTAGTTACAGTTAAACTAGAGCCTTTTCAAGTTGACTTTGTGTACATCCTGTAGTAGTCTCCAGGTTACAATTTTACAATTACAAAGTGTCACAGTCATGTAGTCTGGATTCTAAGACGCAGGGGCCAAAATGTACCATATTTTCTGGACCATAAGGCTCACCGGATTATAAGGCGCAATAAAGGGGTTATATCATGATTTCATTCTAAATGTAAAACACTTCCTTGTGGTCTACATAACATGTAATGGTGGTTATTTGGTCAAAATGTTGCGTAGATTGTTTTACAGATCATTTTCAAGTCGCTTTCTGGCAGTCGCTTCAGGAAGCGCCATTTTGTGGGCGGTCTTATTTACGTGCCTCCACTTCGACAGTGTCTTCTCCTTGTTGTAGCGTGCAAGGACGGGAGTGGAAGAAGTGTCAAAAGATGGAGCTAACTGTTTTAATGACATTCAGACTTTACTTCAATCATCAATGGAGCAGCATCTCCTCATCCATGGCTCACTAGTGCAACAACAACGACGGAAATGTGTACTGTGATAAACCGTCCGACCTGAACTCTCTAAAAATTAAACTTCCTTGGGTGAATAATGTAAACTCACTACACTGGTATGTTTTAGTGCTTTCATGGCGAGTTTACTGACTGATATAATTTATATTTACTTTATATTAGAAATGGCAACAGCGGAGGATGAAGATAGAGAAAAAGAAGAAGCTTATAAACTACGGTTGTCGGCACGGACTACAAAGGCGGACGCACGCACATTTTCAAGACTTATGCAGATCCTAAATACAGATCAGCATGTACAAGAACGTAAGAAAAGTTGCTTTTGCATAATATTGCAAAACAAAACGCCAAATAATATGTCTTACCTTATACATATTTTGAAGCACAGGACAATCCATCAAGCGGTGCGGCTTCATAGCTTACCAAAGTCATACTAAAACATTTTGACAGATTTTTGATTGCCGTGTGTAATGTTCTATATTTTCAAAGGAACATGTACTGTTACGGTTGCGCGGCATCGTGGATGCGCGGGGAGTGTCGCCTCTCGATGCGCAGGATCACAGCAGGCAGGAATGAAGGTATGAACAGCCTTTTAATATGAAGTTACAAAAGAACACTGGTACAAAAGAGCAAATCAAAGGCGTGTCTGAGCACAGAAAACTAAATGCTAATATACACAGAAGACAGAGTTCGAAGTCCATAAAGCGCGAGCCAAGCGCGCGGAGGCAAGCTACATTTTGCAAGCAGAAAAATAATCAGAGACCACTCACGTAACGGTTGCAGGTGCAAACAAACTGGCGAGAGCGAACTAGGTAGCAGAGGGGCTTAAATACAGAAAACATAATTACAAACCGGTGTGTGAATGAGCCATGCAGGAGGAGCAAATAAGTTGTCATGGTGATGAATGTAAATAAGGAAGTGCGCTAACAAACGGGATCGGTAGAGTCCAAAACATGATCAAAACATAGTAGGACAATACAAAAAAGACAAACATGCTAGAGATGTGTGATCCGGAAGCCGGATCACAACAATGTACAATATTGGTGTTGGTTACTTGAGTCATATTGCAGTCTACATGTATCTCTTATGTGAGACTGCCATCTACCGGTCACACTTACCATTTAACTATGTACCAAACAAAACAACTTTGAGGTCTGTAAGCACAAACAAAATTATTCCCCACATTAGGCGCAGTGATTTGAAGTGTGGCATATAGTTGGAAAATACGGTACAAGGTGTCATGTTAAGGTAGTCTTGATTCTAGAACGCAGAGGCCAAAATACAATTGGATGCAGGAAGGTTTTTGATACACAACTGGGCGGCAACGGCCCAAAACAGAAAATCACTGTTTTAGCAAATTTCAAAAGTAGCCGGGACAAAACAGGAGAATCCAAACAATAATCAAAACTAGAACTAAAGTACCGTGGTATGGCACTACACAAGATGGCAATATTGTTAAATACCAAAAGAGCTGGAACCATTTGTCAGAAAAGGTTTAAGAACACTAGCCAGGTGTGGAAATGGAGCAACAAACCTGCGTGGTATACTTGAGGGAGGTGATGACAATGGAGAACTGTGGCACCGCCTACGACCAGGACTCGATAATCAAGGAAAAAAAGGAAACACAAGTTACAAAAATAAAAAAAAATAAAACAACAAAAGACCGAATGTGACACAAGACACATACAGTATAGACAAACAAGTATTCAGAACTATGGACAATTTTCAGCTGACACTGAACATATCACGCATGTTTTTGGGATGTGGGAGGAAGTTGGATTGTCTGAAAAACTGTTCAGAAGGCATCCATCGCCTTTAGTATTGTTTGATAAAAGCATTCAATATCTGGTGACGTGAACATGTCGTAAAAGAGTATTTTTTTAAACGTGTCGTAAATATGACTGGCGTGATGGAGAACGTCCGATTGTGTCCATAGTGAGGAAGTAGAATATGTAAGGTCAGAGTTCAACAAGACTTCAATTCTGAAGACGTTTAGGCGTAAGGCCCAAGATTTTTTGAGTATGTGAGAGACCATATTACCAAAGTTTTACTCAAGCATTTGAATCAAAAGTTGTGTTGTAAATCAAACAGAGTAATGTTAATGATTAGGTTTGTGAATCTTTAGGCAACACAAGATTCTCTATTAAAATCTATACTTTTTTAATAACGGGCTTCACGGTGGCAGAGGGGTTAGTGCGTCTGCCTCACAATACGAAGTTCCTGCAGTCCTGGGTTCAAATCCAGGCTCGGGGATCTTTCTGTGTGGAGTTTGCATGTTCTCCCCGTGAATGCGTGGGTTCCCTCCGGGTACTCCGGCTTCCTCCCACTTCCAATGACATGCACCTGGGGATAGGTTGATTGGCAACACTAAATGGTCCCTAGTGTGTGAATGTGAGTGTGAATGTTGTCTGTCTATCTGTGTTGGCCCTGCTATGAGGTGGCGACTTGTCCAGGGTGTACATCGCCTTCCGCCCGATTGTAGCTGAGATAGGCGCCAGCGCCCCCCGCGACCCCGAAAGGGAATAAGCGGTAGAAAATGGATGGACTTTGTTAATAACATTGGATGTCATTCCCCTATAAAATAAATAAACAGCTCTGATCAATGTATGTATTACTTAAAAGAAAACTGGTGTCATTTAATAAAATGCTTCCCAAACATTTAATAAAGTCAAATACAAATAAGGCACCAAGAGAAGTATCCAACACTTTTCTTTTGTAAAGTAAATCTGTACATCAATATTATGATTTGCTGAGTGGCTGGACAGAACAGATTGGGAAAAATAAATAAATAAAATTAAAGCAGCACTAAGTAACTTTTCAACCTTCATAACATATTTGCATACCTTTTGGAATGATACATGGATTTACAACTAGTTGAATGACACTTGTGTCATGGCTTGAGGGGACACTGAACCACATTGAGGAGGGTGGCAGGAACCCTGCCACACAAAAAACTACAAATGTGCTGACTTGATTTACAGCATACGTCACTCCCCCTTTCACCATTGGTTAATAAGACGGAAGTCAATGTGCAGCTCGAAAACAAAAAGAAGAAGGAGAAGAACGCCTAAGTGCAATTACTGCTATCATGGCAGAAGCTCCGAAACGGGAATGTCAAACAGGTTTTTATTGAGGGCCACATTGCAGTTATGGCTGCCATCAGAGGGCCGCTTGTAACAGCAATTGTAACTCAAAAAACAGTAGTAGTTTTTTTCAATTTACAGTAATATGCTGTAAAGAACAACGTAAAATTTATTGGCATTTTTATTCATTTGATGAGTGGTTTGCTGTAACGTTAAGTCGTTTGTTTAGACAAAAACATGTTTGGAAAGAATGATAGCACACTGTAATATTTGTTGCAATATTGGATATTATTAAACTTTTAAAGGTTTGCAATTCCAAGCCGTACATATATTTTTATTGTCAAAATGAAAAAAATCTATTGCATTTAGTGAGAAAATATGAAGTACTTCATTGACACATATCATTTCCAGGTGTTTGCCGGCCAGATAAAAGGATGTCGCGGGCCAAATCTGGCCCCCTGGCCTTGAGTTTGACATCTGTGCTCCAACACAACCAAAGAAACAAAAGTTTTTTTTGGCAAAGACAAATAAAGAAAAACGGAGCTTAACTACTACTTCCTTAGAAAAATATCTCAACCGGTTATTCTTTGCTTTAAACCTGCATCCGCCCAAATACATTCTTGGTAGCAGCGTCATGTTTGTAGCGTAGTCCAGGATCATTTCTTAATGTTTAATTTTTAATGCTCTTAACATCAGCATAGCCATTAGAGACTTAATATTTGTATCGATATTACAGCGGACATCATCTTCATAGTGGTCTTTTTCTGGCAAAACATGCTTTGGTCCTCTAGTGCCGCCAAAATCAACCAATACTGATAGTTCTCAAGTGGGGCTTTAAAACAATAGTTTTTGATTGTTTTTCTTTTAATCGGTTAAGAATTGTTAAAAATAAGAATCGCGATTAATCAGAATAATTATTTTTTTTGACACTCTTATTGATGAGACACTACATTGTGTTTGTTGAAACACATCTACCAAGTTTGTTTCAATATTTTCAGTGTACCTACAAAGGATGGTGTAACCACAAGAACTAAGCTCATGTCTATGAATGTTCTCATTCATCCAGGTTTTAGGCATACTTGCCAACCTTAAAACCTCTGAGTTCGGGAGATTGGGGGGAAGTTGAGATGGGTGGGATTGAGGGGCGGGGTTTGGTGGTGGTGGGAGGGGGGCGGGGTGGAGGGTGGGGCGGGGAGTGTACATTGTAGCGTCCAGGACAGTGACGTTCTGTCAGGGGAGGCAAGTGAGGCAGTGCCTCACCTGCCACCAGGTGGCTTAACCATGAAATATTCCAAAATGAAGTAATACAATAAAGTACATTTTAATACTTCTCTTTTGGTTTATGCTTTCTATGTGATTTTGGTGTGGTTCGTGTATATTTTGATAACTTTCAAGGTCAAAATCGCTGAAATTCCATGGTTCCTGATCAAAACAATGCAGCAGATGAGAAGTGAGGCAGACACAGGCGGTGCCTCCACGGCTACACACAGTGTGTATTGGGCGTGTGCGTGCGAGGGGGCGCATGCTTGTTGCCACTGGGAAAAGGCAGGTCATGAGGCAGCAAGTACCTCTGCCTCAAGGTAGGGGGCGATACATTGTCAACTTGTAGTTCAATGCCTCAGCACTACTCTGACTCGCCACACTGGGAGAAGCGGGGGCGCTCAAACTAGCAGAAAAAGGTCTCTCCATCGGAAGTCAGCATGCTTTTATTTTCTTTTTTTTTAACTGTACTTATAACAAACATGGCCTTTTTATTAGAGTAAGCCAGCGTTTGTGGGTGTTTTTTGTCAGATGCAAAAATATTGTTTGATTTCTTGGAAAGAAATTGAATTAAATGAATATTTCTGCCAATATGGAGGATTATATACTGATTCCAAAATTTAATACTTCTCTAAACCGGACTTTAAGACAAAATTAATGCGATCATACAAAGTACGTATTGCTGCTTCGGGTACAAATACAGAAAGGTAAAATACACTCACAATACTTGATTTATTTTGTTAAAAGCAAATGGGACCAAAAAGTATTCAATAACAACTTTATCAAATACTTTTTGGACCCATTTATCATATCATAATATCAATATGATAACTTTTTTATGAAAGCGAATAACTCCCTTTTATTCCCTGTATCTCTAATGTTCAACCTAAATCAACAATGACTGGAGCTGCACATATGAATTTAAGTAAAAAAAATAAAAAAGAAGAAAAAAAAGTATGTATGCCTTACCTGGTGTTTAGTTCACTGCACGCCACTCCACTAGGCTTTAGAACTTTGTGGTAAAAATCTCCTTCCGCGTCTGTCCCTGACACCCACATTTTCAGGCTGGCCACTCAGGAAACACTCTGTGGAAACGCTCCCCACCCACACTGGTTGGTGCCTCGTCTGAGCTGCTGTGACTTAGATCACCATAGTAACTAGTATATCATGCAAAAGCGCAGGGCTCTGGGCATTTGTTCTGTTGTATTATAGTGCGGATGTTCTTCCGAAATGTGTTTGTCATTGTTGTTTGGTGTGGGTTCACAGCGTGGCGCATATTTGTAACCGTGTTAAAGTTGTTTCAAGTATTTCTTGCATTCACTTGTGTGTGTATGTGTTTAAAAGCTGCATATATTATGTAACTGGGCCGGCAGTGCCTTTAAGTCTACATGCCCCAAAAGCTGACCAACACGCCGGATTGTAGTCAGCTGGAGGCGTGTCTTAATGAAATTAAACAATGGATGTCCGCTAACTTCTTGCAACTCAACGCCAAAAAAACGGAAATGCTGATTATCGGTCCTGCTAGACACCGACCTCTATTTAATGATACAACTTTAACATTTGACAACCAAACAATTAAACAAGGCGACACGGTAAAGAATCTGGGTGTTATCTTTGACCCAACTCTCTCCTTTGAGTCACACATTAAAAGCGTTACTAAAACGGCCTTCTTTCATCTCCGTAATATCGCTAAAATTCGCTCCATTCTGTCCACTAAAGACACTGAGATCATTATCCATGCGTTTGTTACGTCTCGTCTCGATTACTGTAACGTATTATTTTCGGGTCTCCCCATGTCTAGCATTAAAAGATTACAGTTGGTACAAAATGTGGCTGCTAGACTTTTGACAAGAACAAGAAAGTTTGATCACATTACGCCTGTACTGTATATACCTTTTATATACATATATACATACATATATACCTATACTGTATATACCTTTATATACATATATACATACATATATACCTATACTGTATATACCTTTATATACATATATACATACATATATACCTATACTGTATATACCTTTATATACATATATACATACATATATACCTATACTGTATATACCTTTATATACATATATACATACATATATACCTATACTGGCTCACCTGCACTGGCTTCCTGTACACTTAAGATGTGACTTTAAGGTTTTACTACTTACGTATAAAATACTACACAGTCTAGCTCCATCCTATCTTGCCGAT
Source organism: Nerophis ophidion (assembly GCF_033978795.1). Lineage (NCBI taxonomy): Eukaryota > Metazoa > Chordata > Actinopteri > Syngnathiformes > Syngnathidae > Nerophis > Nerophis ophidion. The sequence goes on from NC_084622.1 coordinate 50,534,845, forward strand.
TGTATTGTACCATATGTCCCGGCAAGAAATCTGCGTTCAAAGGACTCCGGCTTATTAGTGATTCCCATCCATCCATCCATCCATTTTCTACCGCTTATTCCCTTTTGGGGTCGCGCAGAGGGGTTAGTGCGTCTGCCTCACAATACGAAGGTCCTGCAGTCCTGGGTTCAAATCCAGGCTCGGGATCTTTCTGTGTGGAGTTTGCATGTTCTCCCCGTGAATGCGTGGGTTCCCTCCGGGTACTGCGCTGGCGCCTATCTCAGCTACAATCGGGCGGAAGGCGGGGTACACCCTGGACAAGTCACCATCTCATCGCAGGGCCAACACAGATAGACAGACAACATTCACACTCACATTCACACACTAGGGCCAATTTAGTGTTGCCAATCAACCTATCCCCAGGTGCATGTCTTTGGAAGTGGGAGGAAGCCTTCCCAAAGCCCAAAAAAAGTCTGCGGGCTATAGAGCGTTTTCATTTCGGGCTCCAGTACTCTGGAATGCCCTCCCGGTAAAAGTTTGAGACACCAGTGATTTAGGGCTATATAAGTAAACATTGATTGATTGACATTGATTGATTTAAGTCACGCCCCCACTATTGTTGTCCGGGTGGAAATCGGGAGAAATTCGGGCGAATGGTTGCCCCGGGAGATTATCAGGAGGGGCACTGACATTCGGGAGTCTCCTAGGGAAATCGGTAGGGTTGGCAAGTACGGTTTTAGGGCATTCAATCGATTGCAATATAGTCAACATTGTCAACGGAAGTCAATAATAACATTTGTCGCCGAAAATTACATTTGTCAATAATCATGACTTCATTGGTGTTTTTCTGGGCTGAAGTGTGAGGATATTCCCACTCATTGTTGTTAAAAACATGAATACCTTTCTCATTTTGCAAGGCGGACCTTGTTTTTATGGCAGTGCATCTGTGATTCGCCAGCATTTGAAGCGGAGACATGATGTCGGACATTTGGAGGGAGGACGGGGTCTCAACCTCGGTAAGAGTGTTTGCTTCTACCTTGCTAGCTAACTAACAAGAGTGAGAAGAAGTCATGTTAAAAATTACTTCATCTATCATCTTAGCCCAAGTCAGCCAGCTAAACTTAACCTACATCAGTTCTAGTACACTGCAAAAAGTCAATGTTCAAAAACGAGAAAAAATACAAATATGAGGGGTATTTTATTTGAACTAAGCAAAATTATCTGCCAATCAGGGGCGGTTCTAGGCATGCTTATATGAGGGGGCGGTCAGAAATGTGAAGGGGGCCTCATGTGTACACATCATGCTCCAGCACTTTTTTTTGTGCTTGTAGTAACGATGCTTTCTTCATTGAAATGGGTCTTTAGCTATGTGTCCAACCCCAACCTGGAGTAGTGGATTGCACTTTGTCAGGCCTCTACCTTCAGACCTGTCCAACTTGGGTGTCCCACCTGAAGACTAAGCTCCTGCTGGTATAGCTCTTACGGTCACTGAGGCACACAAACCCCCTGACCACAATAAGGTGGCAATCCCTCAGGTGGGGAAACTGAAAAATAAAAGTAAAAATAAATGAATAAAATAAAATAAAACATCCTTCATCCAGATTTTATCAACCAACAACATAACATTTATCCTAACTGGATGGCCTAACTCTCAAATAAATTTTGACCCAAAGTAGGACTTCACACACTACAGTCAATATTTACAAAACTGAAAGGTAGTCTGATGAATAATGATAAAAAAGAATCTCAAACTAATTTATAAAACAGAACGTGGGCACTCATTTGGGCACAGAATTCATTCACTCCAATGTATGTGTGTTGCCCACTTGCTTGTAAATTGGTGAAAACGGCTGTGTTTTTGTTTTTAGGTGTCTTGGTCATATCAAATGAAACTTATAATTTGTTTATTACAAAATGTAGATTGAAACATTAAAGGTTGACTATGTAGACTTACAAGAAAAACTACAGAAAAAGAATTCCAGCAGTCGATTGCCAGACCGTTGCTAAGTAAAACGGGCCGTTGCTAGGGACTCCGCTCTGAACAGAGGACAGCAGAGGAGGACTGCTAAGCAGGATATATACCTTATGTTTCATTTTTACCGTCATTAACAGCATCATAAATGACTTGTAGCTTGTTACAGGGACAGTGGAGGATCTCTGCCTTCCAAACCACTGCTGCTCAGAGCCTCCGCTGTCACTGCTCTCGTCAAGTTGTAAAAAAAAAAAAAAAAAAAGGAACTCCGTAGCACCGAAAGTCCGCGACGATAAACATGTTTATGACAGATAAGACTACACAAATACACCCATCCTAACAAGTATGTGATAAATGTAGATAACTTTTCCTTTTCTTTTACTTTCATACTGCAACAGTGATTGGATGTTTACTGAGGGCTGAGGGGTGTGTGCGGGTGTGTGTCTGCTGCTCAGCCTGTGGAATGTTGAATACACGCACAGCGGAGGGAGGGATGAGAGGGAAGCCGACACTACTATATCGTGTGTGTCCCTTTTTCGGCGGATTTTTCCGCTAGTGCAGATAATGTTGTCAACTTGTAATGTAGTAATTTTGTGAGTTTATTCAAATTGACTTTCTCAAATTTTGATTTGAGGGGGCAAGACATCTATTTAAGGGGGCTCTGCCCCCTCTTGCCCCTGCGTAGAGCCGGCCATGCTGCCAATAGAACAAGAAAATTTGGCGTGTCAAGACTTTCCAAAACAAGTAAAATTAGCTAATCTCAATGAACCCAAAAATACCTTAAAATAAGTATATTCTCGCTAATAACCACTGTACTACTATGATTACTTATTTTCTATCATTTCATCAAAAATAAAAACCGCAAAGTCCATTTGGCTGTCAACTGTTTTTATATGAGACACAATTGTGTCAAAGTCATGTTTTTTTTTCATGCTTGAAATAGGAATTGATTACTTTAAAAAAAAGTAGTTTCATACGTGTGAGTGTTGATGACACAGCTTTGCACCAGTTAATATTCTAGTTTCAAGCAAGTTTTACTCAATATAGGTCATAAAATCTCACCAACAAGCTCTAATATCTTACTGAGATCATTTGGGACCAAAACCCTTAAAAATAGGTAAAAGACTAACATGAAATCTGCTTAGTGAGAATAATTATCTTATCAGACAGAAAATAAGCAAATATCACCCTTATTTGAGATTTCAATCTTACTTAGATTTCATTTTTTGCAGAGTACGTTTTAAGGCAGAGTCCATTTGCAATGTCGTAAAAAAGGGCAATTTAACAAATGCGAAACGTGCGTGCTTGCAAACACACACACACACACACACACACAGACACACACACACAGAGACCTACATGCACCAATGCATAGGTATCATAAAATTAAACATACAATCTATTGAATAGCCAACATTTAAAGAATGACCTTATTTTCTAGACCATAGGGCGCACCGGACTATTAGGCGCACTGCCGATGAGCGGGTCTATTCAGGTCTTTTTTCATACAAAAGGCGCACCGGATTATAAAGCGGATTATATGATTTTTTTCTAAATGTAAAACAATTCCTTGTGGTCTACATAACATGTAACGGTGGTTCTTTGGTCAAAATGTGGCAAAGATTATGTTTTATAGATCATCCTCAAGTCGCTTTCCGACAGTCGTTTTGTAGGCGGTCTTATTTACGTGGCTCACCTTCGACAGCGTCTTCTCCCCGTCATCTTGGTTGTAGCGGTGTAGCGTGCAAGGACGGGAGTGGAAGAAGTGTCAAAAGATGGACCCAACTGTTTTAGTGACATTCAGACTTTACTTAAATCAATAATGGAGCAGCATCTCCTCATCTGTGGCTCACTAGTGCAACAACTTGTCCCGTGAAAAACCGTCTGACCTTAACTCTCTAGTAACATAAATTCTGTGGATGAATTATGTAAACTCACTACACCGGTATGTTTTAGCGCTTCCATAGTGAGATATAAGGTAGAACTTTTCACTACTTTGTATTAGAAATGGCAACAGCGGACGGTAAATACCCAATAACAAGAAGATGGTGAAAAAGAAGAAGCTTATCGACAACGGCATCGTCACGGACTACAGTGGCAGAGGTGCGCAAATTTTCAGGATTTATGCAGATCTCAAATACACATAAGCAGGTACTAGAAGGTAAGAAAAGTTGGTTTTGCAAAATATTGTGGAACAAAACGCCAGATACGAGTATACCATTTTTGGTGTTGTTTACTTGAGTCATATTGCAGTTTACATGTATCTCTTATGTTTGACTTCCATCTACTGGTCACACTTATCATTACACCGTGTACCAAATAAAATCGCTTTGAGGACAGTAATCACACCCACAAATATTCTGTACATTAGGTGCGCCGGGTTATAATGTTGATTTTTGAGAAAATTAAAGGAAAAATACGGTAATCAAAGATAGCATTCTACACAATGAGTGCTAAAACTGCCAAGAGTTAATCAATAGTCAATATACCAGTGTGCAGCTTTTCAAACAGAAAAATGCTTTTCTTTTCTTTTTAGATTTTTTTGTTTTGTTGTTTGTTTTTATTGCTGCTATTTGAACTGCTTTTTTGAAATACAAAAACACGGCTAATTTTTTGAGCACTTTACCATTCCTTCCTTTTAAATGAACAACATTTTATTAGTTATGTTAATTTTCGTAACAGCTGAATGAGCAGCAAAATTACAGTGTAAATAAATATTTATGAAGAAATGAATCATGTTTGTTCTTCGTATGCACACGCCTAAAATAACTTAAACTGCATTTAAGAAGTCAATGGGAAAATGAGAGCCATTAAATATGTGTACGTTTTATTATCTCTTTAGTCAACTACTTGTTAAGATAATCGTTGACTAATCGACTATCAAAATAATCGTTAGTTGCAGCCTTAGTCTAAGAAAAGGTTTCGCCCCTCATCCAAGGCTTCATCAGTTCGTTCTCAGACTTAGACTGGTCGGATGTAGTTTTTTTGCCTCATCTTGTCAATGCACATTCATGGAGCTTCTGCAGCATACAGAAAGATCTCATCTGGCCTTTGGCCTGGGCTGTTAAGAGCTCAAATAAAAAGAACAAAGGTGTGAAACCTGACCTGAAATTCATCTTCTAAAACCATCATGGAGAACCAACAAAAATGTCACAGTACAGCCATTCATCATCAGCCCCCTAAATCATTTAAAGTAGGTCAGGGGTCTTTAGGTTCACAAGGCATACTTGATAGAACATGGAATAGATTCTTATCGACAAAACTCTTAAAGAATCCATACTTATTGAGGCCGATATAAAGAGATCTTGGTAAATGTTGTGTACACTCTAGTGCAGGGGTGCCCACACTTTTTCTGCAGGCGAGCTACTTTTCAATTGACCAACTCGAGGGGATCTACCTCATTTATATATATCATTTATATTTATTTATTTATGAAGGAGACATTTTTGTAAACAAGTTAAATGTGTTTAATGATAATACAAGCATGTGTAACACATATAAATGTCTTTCTTTCACAAAGACAAGAATAGAAGTTGGTGTATTACCTGATTCTGATGACTTGCATTGATTGGAATCAGACAGTAATGATGATAACGCCCACATTTTCAAATGGAGGAGAAAAAAAGTTGTCCTTTCTGTACAATACCACATGAAAGTGGTTGGTTTTTGGTATTCAATTCATCCAGCTTCCATACACTTTACAAGAAAAACATTGGTCTCAAATTCCGTAGCTTGCTTGATTGACATTCACGGCAGTCGAGGGTCTTGTGAGATGACGCTGGCTGCTGCCAGTTCATTATTATGAAAAAATGACAGAGAGGAAGGCGAGAAACACTTTTTATTTCAACAGACTTTCGCGCCGTCCCTTCCGGCAAAACTCTAAAGGCCGACTGCACATTTCCTATCTTCACAATAAAAGCCCTGCTTCATGCCGCCTGCGCTAACAAAATAAGAGTCTCGGAAAGCTGGCGTGCACAAGTGATGTGCACGCCAGATTTCTGAGGGATCGCTTGTGCACACCAGTTTTCCGAGACTCTGTATTTAGTTAGCGCAGGCAGCATGAAGCAGGGCTTTTATTGTGAAGATAGGAAATGTGCAGTCGGCCTTTAGAGTTTTGACGGAATGTACGGCGCGAGAGTCTGTTGAAATAAAAAGTGTTTCTCGTCTTCCTCTCGGTCATATTTTAATAATAATGATCTTGCAGCAGCCAGCGTCATCTCACAAGACCCTCCGGTACCGTGAATGTCATTTAAGTGACGTCTTGGTGAAGATTGATGATCACTAATTTTTAGGTCTATTTTTTTTTAAAAGCCTGGCTGGAGATCGACTGACACACCCCCCGCGGTCGACTGGTAGCTCGCGATCGACGTAATGGGCACCCCTGCTCTAGCGCTTTCCACTCAACTCAACTATAAATGTAAAATGTAACTTATTTCTGTATTGAGAACACATCTTGGACATTACATTTTCTGACAACCCCCCCCCCAAAAAAAATAGACACATTGCACAGGAGCTTGCCACTTCTTTTTGATTGATTGATTGAAACTTTTATTAGTAGATTGCACAGTTCAGTACATATTCCATACAATTAACCGCTAAATGGTAACACCCGATTAAATTTTTCAACTTGTTTAAGTCGAGGTTCATGTTAATCAATTCATGGTGAATGCTTGTATAGTTTACAAATTAAAGATACTCCTTCAACAAATAAAAAAAAAATAGTTCTTGGACTAAGACATAGACAACTGTGTTGCTCTACAACTGAAATCGTTTGATCGCAATATCTCAATTACAAAGAGCAAAGATAAAAGATCGCTCTTAAAGGTACTTAAAAAGAGGAAAAATAAACAGTACCAATCATCCATCCATCCATCCATCCATTTTCTACCAGTTATTCCCTTTGGGGTCACAGGGGGCGCTGGTGCCTATCTCAGCTACAATTGTACACTTTGGACAATTATGTAACAAGCAAATTTAATATCAAAAGTATCGTTGTCCCGATACCAATATTTTTGTACCGGCACCAAAGTTATTTAGATACTTTTCGGTACTTTTCTATACTTTTCTAAATAAAAGGGGACCCCAAAAAATGGCATTATTGGCTTCAATTTAACAAGAAATCGTACGGTACATTAAACATATGGTTCTTATTGCAATCTAAGAACAATTGTCTCTTTAAATAAAATAGTGAACATACAAGACGACTTGTCTTTTAGTAGTAAGTAAGCAATCAATCTTAATTTAGTCTGCTGACATATGCTGTAACATATTGTCATTTTTCATTCTATTTTTTTGTCAAAATTATTAAGGACAAGTGGTAGAAAATGAATTATCAATCTAATTGTTCATTTACTGTTAATATCTGCTTACTTTCTCTTTTAAAATGTTCTTTCTACACTTCTGTTAAAATGTAATCACTTATTCTTCTATTGTTTAATACTTTACATTAGTTTTGGATGATACCACAAATTTGGGTATCAATCCGAGACGAAGTCGTTACAGGATCATACATTGGTCATATTCAAAGTCCTCATGTGTCCAGGGACATATTTCCCGGGTTTATAAACATAATATACATTTTTAAAAATGAAAGATATAAAGCCAAAAATATCGACGTAATTATAGTAGTCTCACTAGAAACGCTCCTGTACTCGGTATCATTACAGTGGATGTTAGATGTAGATCCACCAATGGCGTTTGTTTACATTTTGATGCTGGTGAGCTTCGGTGTGTATTGAATTCCTCGTCCTGCAGGGATGATATTTGTAAGAAACTTACTTTATTTTGTCGCCATAGAGGCGATGATTAGTAATTTAGAAGTAGCTAAAACACTGCCGACTTGGGATGGACTTTAGCCGCTAGCTAGCTAGCCATGTCTTAAAGCGCCTCTTCTGGTGGGCGTTTCAGTGTTATATGTAGCTTCACCTTTATCGTTAGTTTTTAATCCAAAATGCGTCCGTTCTCCCTTTTCTGTCTAAACACCGTGTCTGCTTGTAAGTACCTCGTGATTGTGCGCTGCCGAACATGCTCCTCTGCTCGTAAACCAGCAATGACAACAAAACGTGACGACGGGGGGGATAGTACCGAATATGATTCATTGATATCGCGGTACTATACTAATACCGGTATACCGTACAACCCTGGTTCATACAGATTGGAATTATGTCTGTACTCTGGCTCACCTGCACTACTTACGTATAAAATACTAGACTGTCTAGCTCCATCCTATCTTGCCGATTGTATTGTACCATATGTCCCGGCATGAAATCTGCGTTCAAAGGACTCCGGCTTATTAGTGATTCCCAAAGCCCAAAAAAAAGTCTGTGGGCTATAGAGCGTTTTCATTTCGGGCTCCAGTACTCTGGAATGCCCTCCCGGTAAAAGTTCGAGATGCCACCACAGTAGAAGCATTTAAGTCTCACCTTAAAACTCATTTGTATACTCTAGCCTTTAAATAGACTCCCTTTTTAGACCAGTTGATCTGCCGTTTCTTTTCTTTTTCTCCTATGTCCCACTCTCCCTTGTGGAGGGGGTCCGGTCCGATCCGGTGGCCATGTACTGCTTGCCTGTGTATCGGCTGGGGACATCTCTGCGCTGCTGATCCGCTTCCGCTTGCGATGGCTTCCTGCTGGCGCCGCTGTGAACGGGACTCTCGCTGCTGTGGTGGATCCGCTTTGGACTGGACTCTCGCGACTGTGTTGGATCCATTATGGATTGAACTCTCACAGTATCATGTTAGACCCGCTCGACATCCATTGCTTTCCTCCTCTCCAAGGTTCTCATAGTCATCATTGTCACCGACGTCCCACTGGGTGTGAGTTTTCCTTGCCCTTATGTGGGCCTACCGAGGATGTGGTAGTGGTTTGTGCAGCCCTTTGAGACACTAGTGATTTAGGGCTATATAAGTAAACATTGATTGATTGATTGATGTTTGACTGCTTTAATTGAAACTTCCCCAGCCAAGGTTAGGTTTAAGGTTCATCACTTACATTGTGATGATGTGCTTTGTGCTTCCTAAAGTCTCAGCACCAAAGGAAGTCATTGCACGGGGCTTTTGAACCATAGCTGGAAGACATTGAGGGAAAAAAATCAATAGAAAATCTGGAGGATATAATTGACCTTTGTCACTGAATAGCATGTACTTATACAAATGAAGCCATGTGTGCTTCAGTGTCAAATCAGCTTTCTGCAGCCGCTACTATTTTTGCTCTCATTCACCAAGGTTGGAAAGCTATTAATGATTTCTCAACAACACACGTCGCCTTCTTCTGTACAATTTGCCCACTGAAATTACAAGAAAGAATTCATTCTGAGCTGCAGTTGAAAGCCAAGCATTAAGAAGTATAAGCATAGGCTTGTCCCCATGCTGTGACTCTTTCAGCCGCCCACCGCTATGTAGCACGTCATCTGCAGCCCTCCACCCTCCTCCCCCGAGCCCCCGCTAACGTCACACGGCGCCGCATGATGTCCGCCTACATCTTCAGCAGACATTGGGTTTGGCAGGCTGCTGTAGGAGATAGCGAGGTTGTTGTCGTGATCCGTTGCCCAGGTCATGTTTTGTTTAGTTTGATCATTCCTTAGTTGTTGGTTCATTCTGTTTCAGCCCCCTTATTTGTGTTCTTAGTTGCCATGGGTGCTAATTTTTGTCAACTGCCTCTGGTTAGTGGTCGGGACGCTCACCTGCTAATCAGAGAGCTATTTATTCCAGCATTTGTGGGTCTGATGGACCCGTTGCATTTTGCACATAAGGTAAATATATGCTTAAGGTAAACATATAAGGTAAACATGTGTTTACTTTATGCCAATAAACATCTGTTCAGTATTTTAACATACAAACTCTGTTTCCATACGAGTTGGGAAATTGTGTTAGATGTAAATATAAACGGAATACAATGATTTGCAAATCATTTTCAACCCATATTCAGTTGAATGCGCTACAAAGACAACATATTTGATGTTCAAACTCATAAACTTTATTTTTTTTTGCAAATAATAATTAACTTAGAATTTCATGGCTGCAACATGTGCCAAAGTAGTTGGGAAAGGGCATGTTCACCACCTTTTCTTTTAACAACACTCAATAAAATGTTTGGAAACTGAGGAAACTATTTGTTGAAGCTTTGAAAGTCAAATTATTTCCCATTCTTGTTTTATTGTAGAGCTTCAGTTGTTTAACAGACAGGTCTGGACTGCAGGCGGGCCAGGATAGTACCTGCACTCTTTTTTACGAAGCTACTGTTGGGAACTGGTGTGGCGAATCCCAAGGATGCAGAGACGTTTTAGTAGTGGAGAAATGTTCCTCCTTTATTTTGGCGGAAGGAGGACCTAGCCAAAACAAAGGCGACGGTGGAAGCACAAAAAACACACCATGAAAAAACTACAATGATAAATTACCAAAACTAAACGAAAAGCGCTAGACAAGGCAAGGAATAATACTGAATGAAAAAACGTAAAACTGAGAAACAAAGTACAAAATAAAACGCTAGACGAGGCAAGGAAAAAAAAAATCTTCATGAAAGAAGTTAAACAGATGAAGTGGATATAAAATAAAGGCGCTAGACAAGGCTAGGTGATACAGGCAAACCTGAGAAGATGCACGAGACAAACTAGAGAGTTTGCTGGTGGGACGAAATGGCACATGCATTTGTAGTTGCAGTGAACAAAGTTCCGGTGCTCACATGCCTTCAACAGCCAAGTTAAATAGTCGAACCCTAATCAACCTCAGGTGTGTGCTGCTGCCCTGCGCCAGTTGCACTCCATGCTGTAGACGAGAGAGAGAGTGAATATGGTGTGCAGATAAAGACAGAAATGAGCAAGGAAAATTCAGATTACCACAGCCACGCTGTTGTAACATGCGCTGAATGTGGCTTGGCATCGTCTTGCTGAAATAAGCAGGGGCGTCCATGAAAAAGGCGGCGCTTGGATGGCAGGATATGTTGTTCCAAAATCTGTATGTACATTTCAGCATTAATGGTGCCTTCGCAGATGTGTAAGTTACCCATAAATTGGGCACTAGTACACCCCCATACCATAAAGGATGCTAGCTTTTGAACTTTGCGTCGATAACAGTCTGGGTGGTTCGCTTCCCCTTTGGTCCGGATGACACGATGTCGAATATTTCCAAAAACAATTTGAAATGTGGACTCGTCAGACCACGGAACACTTTTCCACTTTGCATCAGTCCATCTAAGATGATCTCCGGCCCACAGAAGCCGGTGGGGTTTCTGGATGTTGTTGATAAATGGCTTTCGCTTTGCATAGTAGAGCTTTAACTTGCACTTACAGATGTAGCGACCAACTGTATTTAGTGACAGTGGTTTTCTGAAGTGTTCCTAAGCCCATGTGGTGATATCCTTTAGAGATTGATATCGGTTTTTGATACAGTGCCGTCTGAGGGATCGAAGTTCACGGTCATTCAATGTTGGTTTCCTGCCATGCCGCTTACGTGGAGTGATTTCTCCAGATTCTCTGAACCTTTTGATGATATTATGGACCGTAGATGTTGAAATCCCTAAATTTCTTGCAATTGTACTTTGAGAAACGTTGTTCTTAAACTGTTTGACTATTTGCTCACGCAGTTGTGGACAAAGGGGTGTACCCCGCCCCATCCTTTCTTGTGAAAGACTGAGCATTTTTTGGGAAGCTGTTTTTATACCCAATCATGGCACCCACCTGTTCCCAATTAGCCTGCACACCTGTGGGATGTTCCAAATAAGTGTTTGATGAGCATTCCTCAACTTTATCAGTATGTAGTGCCACCTTTCCCAACTTCTTTGTCACAAGTTGCTGGCATCAAATTCTAAAGTTGATGATTATTTGCAAAAAAAAAAAAAAAGGTTTATCAGTTTGAACATCAAATATGTTGTCTTTGTAGCATATTCAACTGAATATGGGTTGAAAAGGATTTGCAGATCATTGTATTCCGTTTATATTTACATCTAACACAATTCCCCAACTCATATGGAACGGGGTTTGTAAAAGTGTTTGATTGTGAGGCATTAAAAGCCACAAAATGCAAAGGGTCCATTAGACCCACAAACGCTGGCTGAGTAACAGCAATATGAACATTACACAAGGGTTGAATGTGTCTTCACCACCTTTGAATTGTACAAACAGTCTTAGTAGATCACACGCAACACGAATAGTGCTTACAATTTTACAGATTGCACACGATGTTTAACTCATGGTTTTATTATAAAACCCTTAGTGTTGTTTGTCCCCAAGGGTCTGACTACAGTTCATTAACCACAACTTTGAATAGATTTTCAACCCTGCAGATTTACCCTGCCTTCCGCTCAAATGCAGCTGAGATAGGCTCCAGCGACCCCAGAAGGGACAAGTGGTAGAAAATGGATGGATGAATAGATTTGCTAGCAGATTAGTTTTGGAATAACACGAGTTGAAAGAAACAAAATAACGTGTCTGCTCGATTTGTGCATCATCCTTTGAGGCTCGTATCAAACATAAACATAAACAAATTGTATACTCACCTGCTACTTCATTGGGTACAGCTGAATGGTCTGAGACCCAAAACAATTTGTTTGATTGCTTCTTTGAGAAAAATATGAATAGTCCCAGTCATAAATTTATGTACACACATCATGGATTAGATGTCTTCATAATTTGGGACCTCAATTCTTTTTTTGAAAATGTTTTTTTTCCAGGGTTGAAATAATTAAGCAAACTTCCACAACTTTTACTTTTAAAAACATGTATCATGCACACAATTTCAGTCAGATACAAACATACACTGACTCTAATCTTCTAAAACAGGGGTGCCCACACTTTTTCTGCAGGCGAGCTACTTTTCAATTGACCAACTCGAGGGGATCTACCTCATTTATATATATCTTTTATATTTATTTATTTATGAAAGAGACATTTTTGTAAACAAGTTAAATGTGTTTAATGATAATACAAGCATGTGTAACACATATAGATGTCTTTCTTTCACGAAGACAAGAATATAAGTTGGTGTATTACCTGATTCTGATGACTTGCATTGATTGGAATCAGACAGTAATGATGATAACGCCCACATTTTCAAATGGAGGAGAAAAAAAGTTGTCCTTTCTGTACAATACCACATGAAAGTGGTTGTTTTTTGGCATCTAATTCATCCAGCTTCCATACACTTTACAAGAAAAACATTGGCGGCAAATTCCGTAGCTTGCTTGATTGACATTCACGGCACCCGAGGGTCTTGTGAGATGACGCTGGCTGCTGCCAGTTCATTATTATGAAAAAATGACAGAGAGGAAGGCGAGAAACACTTTTTATTTCAACAGACATTCGCGCCGTCCCTTCCGTCAAAACTCTAAAGGCCGACTGCACATTTCCTATCTTCACAATAAAAGCCCTGCTTCATGCTGCCTGCGCTAACAAAATAAGAGTCTCGGAAAGCTGGCGTGCACAAGTGATGTGCACGCCAGCTTTCTGAGGGATCGCTTGTGCACGCCAGTTTTCCGAGTCTCTGTATTTAGTTAGCGCAGGCAGCATGAAGCAGGGCTTTTATTGTGAAGATAGGAAATGTGCAGTCGGCCTTTAGAGTTTTAACGGAAGGTACGGCGCGAGAGTCTGTTGAAATAAAAAGTGTTTCTCGCCTTCCTCTCGGTCATATTTTAATAATAATGATCTTGCAGCAGCCAGCGTCATCTCACAAGACCCTCCGGTACCGTGAATGTCATTTAAGTGACGTCTTGGTGAAGATTGATGATCTCTAATTTTTAGGTCTATTTTTTTTAAAAGCCTGGCTGGAGATCGACTGACACACCCCCCGCGGTCGACTGGTAGCTCGCGATCGACGTAATGGGCACCCCTGTTCTAAAAGGTTCTAAAATGTCTTAACTTGACAAGACAGAACTCTGTAAACATTTGGTTATCGATAATGACCCCTACGCTGATATAGTGTCTCTTTGACAGCAGCAAATGATTTGTTTGGCAGCACTTGTAGCCATTCCTCAACCCCATAGAACATTTGTAGACTACTTACTGTGTGCTTAAAAACTATGTCTGTTCCAGTTTACAGAGCAATTTTTGCTTCAACGTGTGGTGAAATATCCTGCCAGAATTATTTAAGAAACGTGTTTAGGGTTACAAGACACATTGAGTTCAGGTAATGGTAAGTACCGTATTTTTTGTACTATAATGCGCTTTTAAAATCCTTTTTTTCTCAAAACTTGACAGTGCGCCTTATAACCCAATGGGCCTAAATGTACCGGTTTTGCTTTTCCTACCTTCTGGTACCTGCTGATCTGTATTTGAGATCTGCATAAATACTGAAAAGTTGCGCAAGTCCGCCCTTATAGTCGATAAGCTTCTTCTTTTTCTCTATCTTCTAGCTATGGTACATTCATTCTCCGCTGTTGCCATTTCTAGTATAAAGTAGTGTAAAGTTCTTACTTATATCTGTCAGTAAACTCGCCATGAAAGCGCTAAAACATACCGGTGTAATGAGTTTACATTATCACCTAAGAAACTTAAGTTATTAGTGAAGTAAAGTCTGAATGTCATTAAAACAGTTAGTTCCATTTTTTGACGCTTCTCCCACTCCCGTCCTTGCACGCTACACCGCTACAACAAAGGTGACGGGGAGAAGACGCTGCCGAAGGTGAGCCACGTATATAAGACCGGCCACAAAATGGCGCATCCGGAAGCGACTGTCTGAAAGCTGCCAACTGCTCCCCCCACTTCCCAAGGGGTGAACAAGGGTGATGGGTCAAATGCAGAGGACAAATTTCGCCACACCTAGTGTGTGTGTGACAATCATTGGTACTTTAACTTTAACTTTAAGATGATCCGTAAAACATAATCTATGCAACATTTTGACCAAAGAACCACCATTACATGTTATGTAGACCACAAGGAATTGTTTTACATTTAGAACAAAGTAATAATAATATGACTCCTTTAATGCGCTCTATAATCCGGTGTGCCCTATTTATGAAAAAAATATCAAAAATAGACCATTCATCGGCAGTGCCCCATGGTTCGGAAAATACGCGATGTATATTTTCAATGTGTATGTACAAGTTTGAGCCGGTGTAAATTAGAGAACATTTTCATATTAGTTTGTGTTTTTAAAGATGCATCAGTGCTGTATTTCCATTCCACTCACAAAAATGGTTCAAGTAAGCCTTCAATTAAGAGCCTTGAAAGTATG
The DNA here is from genome assembly GCF_033978795.1 of Nerophis ophidion. Lineage (NCBI taxonomy): Eukaryota > Metazoa > Chordata > Actinopteri > Syngnathiformes > Syngnathidae > Nerophis > Nerophis ophidion. The sequence continues at coordinate 50,549,958 of NC_084622.1, forward strand.
ACATTTACTCCCATAATGAGCGTATGTAAAATCACCACTATCATAACATTTGGTAGAAGTATCCTACCTAGTATACCAACCCGCTAAAATTACAAATCTGCTTTAAAACGGATATAAAGAAAGTGTCTTTTTGAGTGACATCTGTTTTGTGAAGGTTGCATCCTCGCTATCTTCCCTTACAGTGCTCCACTTAGTCCCTTGCACGTGCTCTGGCCGAAGCTCGGCAGCCTTTGTGGACGCCCCGCCAGACGGAAGCAGAGATAGCGCCACAAATAGACCCGTCCTCTGGCTCACAAGGGAGCAGTAGTTCCACTTTTGTGTGCTCTTCTTGCCTCCTATTTCATGTGTGTGCCTTGGGCCAAAACAAGTTAGCTAAGAACCACAGGGAAATCAAATTTGGGATTATTAGATCATTGTGAAATGATCGAGGGAGTAAGATTCATGGGCGCATCAATGCATATTCTTAGGACAATTGGTTGGTTTATGGAGCGCTTTGTTTCTGTCAATCAATAGGGCAACATCATGGAAAGATAAATGTATGGATCAGCTCATGATCAATCAATCAATCAACATTTATTTATATAGCCCTCAATCACAAGTGTCTCAAAGGGCTGCTGTAAAGCAATACAACAAACTTGGTGAAGGTAGTGCACCTCAAGACTTTTAAAGACAAGGAAATGTACTTCAGCATTCCGAATCCTACAACTCAAATTTCTGGTAACAAAAAAAAAAAGTATTTTCATTTTATTTAATTTCTCCCTGAAACTGTTTTTATCCACACAGAAATCCTACTTCATTCACCGTAAGTCAGTAATAATTAAGCATAATAATAGAGCATCCAGTATTGCATACATGCACAACATAACGTGTCGTCCACTGTAATTTTTTTCTATGTTGTTTCCGGTATAGCTCGGTTGGTAGAGTGGCCGTGTTGGTGGGATTGAGGAGGTCTTCGAAGTATTCCTTCCACCTATCCACAACATCCGCAGTTGAGGTCAGCAGAACACCATCCGCACCATACACGGTGTTGACAGTGCACTGCTTCCCCTTCCTGAGGCGGCGGATGGTGGTCCAGAATCGCTTCGAAGCCATCCGGAAGTCATTTTCCATGGCTTCCCCAAACTCTTCCCATGTCCGAGTTTTTGCCTCTGTGACCGCTGAAGCCGCACACCGCTTGGCCTGTCGGTACCTGTCCACTGCCTCTGGAGTCCTATGTGCCAAAAGAACCCGATAGGACTCCTTCTTCAGCTTGACGGCATCCCTCACCGCTGGTGTCCACCAGCGGGTTCTGGGATTACCGCCACGACAAGCACCAACTACCTTGCGACCCGACCTCGGATAAGCTTAAGAAGATGGATGGATGGTAGAGTGGCCGTGCCAGCAACTTGGGGGTTGCAGGTTCGATTCCCACTTCCGCCACCCTAGTCACTGCCGTCGTGTCCTTGGGCAAGACACTTTACCCACCTGCTCCCAGTGCCACCCACACTGGTTTAAAAATGTAACTTAGATATTGGGTTTCACTATGTAAAGCTCTTTGAGTCACTAGAGAAAAGCGCTATATAAATATAGATCACTTCACTTCACTTCTTACAATTGGGCCTCAAAACTTGTCAATTTTTTTACATTTGGGCCTTAAAACTTACAGCGAGATGAACACAAGTTAATAAATAATCGTAGTATCATTACTGGAATAACAACATGCATGCAGTGTAGAATTAGAGAGACGAGGAGGATCTGAATCTAAATGGATTATACTTGTATAGTAGCGCTTTTCAAAAATTTTAAGGAACTCAAAGCGCTTTGACACTATTTCCACATTCACCCATTCACACACAGATGGCGGGAGCTGCCATGCAAGGCGCTAACTAGGACCCATCAGGAACAAGGGTGAAGTAGACAGCGGACGTGACTAGGATGGTAGAAGGTGGGGATTGAACCAGGAACCCTCAGGTTGCTGGCCAACACCGCCACGCCACGGAACGCCGCCCCATCTAATCGAATATGTCATGAGCCGTTGCCCGGATCATGTTTTGTTTAGTTAAGACTCCCTTAGTTCTGTTTCAGCACCCCTGGGTTTTGTGGCATTTTTGTATTCCGGACTGATTATTGAAGAATAAATCATTGTACTAACTGCACGCTGCCTCCGGAGTTCCGTCTGCATCTTCGGGAAACGATCTGTGCATTAACATGCGACCACCCAACTGTAACAGAATCATTTTAACAGTCCCACATGTTGCAGATGTTGATCTTAAATTAGAGAACATCAAAGTCAAGCTCGATGCAATGACGGTGTCTATATATGGCGGTATAGTTCAGTTGGTAAAGTGGCCGTGCCATCAACTTAAGGGTTCCAGGTTCGATCCCTGTTTCTGCCATCCTAATCACTGCCGTTGTGTCCTTGGGAGAGACACTTTACCCACGTCCTTCCAGTGCCACCCACACTGGTTTAAATGTAACTTAGATTTTGGGTTTCACTATGTAAAGTGCTTTGAGTGACTAAAGAAAAGCGCTATGTAAATATAATTCACGTCACTTCTGCTGGTGTTTATTAATAGTGTTTGTTCTTTTGTAATTTTATAGGTGATACATTTATAAAATAGCATGAAAATGCTTCTTGCAACATGCATTTTCTTGCATCTGCCTCATAGTTATTATAACCTAGCAAAACGCCAGAGGTTGGCGCATGATGCCCAATGTGCCGGAAATGAGTGTCTCCATGGTGACAACTGGTAGAGTACGCAAAATAGTTTCAGTTTTGCACTGCAATCAATTTTGCACGCATGAGTATAAGTAGATCATTAGTGAATTAGTGGGTTTTAATGACATACTCGGAGGAATTTCCATGCTGAGGGTGCACTCATTGATGAAGCTGGCACTAACTGCAAGCGTTTCCTGAAGTGTTCCAGAAAGATGCAAGAAAATGCATATGGCAAAAAGTCTTTTAATGCATGAGATATGTTAATAATATATCTCCCCTTTGAAAAAATTAACACTGTTAAAAAAAAACTTCAGCAGACACCAAAACACAGTAATTACTGTATTTTTCGGACTATAAGGCGTACTTAAAATCCTTTTTTCCCCTCAAAACTTGACAGTGCGCCTTTAACCCGGTGTGCCAAACGTAAGGAATACGTTGAGCTTACCAAAAATGTTTTAGTACAACTTTGTTAAGCTATGAAGCCGCACCGCTTGATGGATTGTACTGTGCTTCAACATTACAGTATTATTATGGCGCGTGTATAAGGTAAGACATATTATTTGGTGTTTTTTTTTGCAATATTAGGGAAAAGCAACTTATCAATCAATCAATCAATGTTTATTTATATAGCCCCAAATCACAAATGTCTCAAAGGACTGCACAAATCATTACGACTACTACATCCTCGGAAGAACCCACAAAAGGGCAAGGAAAACTCACACCCAGTGGGCAGGGAGAATTCACATCCAGTGGGACGCCAGTGACAATGCTGACTATGAGAAACCTTGGAGAGAACCTCAGATGTGGGCAACCCCCCCCTCTAGGGGACCGAAAGCAATGGATGTCGAGCTGGTCCAACATGATGCTGTGAAAGTTCAATCCATAGTGGCTCCAACACAGCCGCGAGAGTTCAGTTCAAGCGGATCCAAGACAGCAGCGAGAGTCCCGTCCACAGGAGACCATCTCAAGCGGAGGCGGATCAGCAGCGTAGAGATGTCCCCAACCGATACAGGCGAGCGGTCCATCCTGGGTCCCGACGAGAGGTCCATCCTGGGTCTCAACTCTGGACAGCCAGTACTTCATCCATGGTCATCGGACCGGACCCCCTCCACAAGGGAGGGGGGGACATAGGAGAAAGAAAAGAAGCGGCAGATGAACTGGTCTAAAAAGGAGGTCTATTTAAACGCTAGAGTATACAGATGAGTTTTAAGGTGAGACTTAAATGCTTCTACTTAGGTAGCATCTCGAACTGTTACCGGGAGGGCATTCCAGAGTACTGGAGCCCGAACGGAAAACGCTCTACAGCCCGCAGACTTTTTTTGGGCTCTAGGAATCACTAATAAGCCGGAGTCTTTTGAAGGCAGATTTCTTGCCGGGACACAATACAATCGGCAAGATAGGCTGGAGCTAGACCGTGTAGTATTTTATACGTAAGTAGTAAAACCTTAAAGTCACATCTTAAGTGCACAGGAAGCCAGTGCAGGTGAGCCAGTACAGGTGTAATATGATCAAACTTTCTTGTTCTTGTACCAACTGTAATCTTTTAATGCTAGACATGGGGAGACCCAAAAATAATACGTTACAGTAATCGAGACGAGACGTAACAACCGCATGGATAATGATCTCGCCGTCTTTAGTGGACAAAATGGAGCGAATTTTAGCGATATTACGGAGATGAAAGAAGGCCGTTTTAGTAACGCTTTTAATGTGTGACTCAAAGGAGAGAGTTGGGTCGAAGATAATACCCAGATTTTTCACCGAGTCACCTTGTTTTATTATTTGGTTGTCAAATGTTAAAGTTGTATTATTAAATAGAGGTCGGTGTCTAGCAGGACCGATAATCAGCATTTCCGTTTTTTTGGCGTTAAGTTGCAAAAAGTTAGCGGACATCCATTGTTTAATTTCATTAAGAAACGCTTCCAACTGACTACAGTCCGGCGTGTTGGTCAGCTTTAGGGGCATGTAGAGCTGGGTGTCATCAGCATAGCAGTGAAAGCTAATACCGTATTCCACATATTCATAAAGACAGACGTGCTAAAAGGATTACACTCCTTATTCTGCTCACTTAAAAGACACAATCCTCTGCGCACACATTTAGTAGCTCAGATTTGCTTGTGCTATCAAGTTTGCTTGCGTTTTAAGACACACAAACCTTGAGTAGATCAGGCCCATAGTGTGTCGCAGCTTCTTTGCATTTTATTTCATACTATCACCACAAACAATCTCTTTTCACGGCTTCTCGTGCCCTTGAGTTCACCACAAGCATGTCCGTCTTGCAGCTGGCTTTTAATCTCATTCACAATCTGCATTATCATGCAAGTGGAGCAAACTATGACATTTGTTGCCATGGCTGCCCATGTTAGTCTGCAATTTAGAGTGTATAGCTGGGAAGGTTCACGTTTTTCCTGATGGCTCCGATACACAAACAAATAGAAGAAATACTTAAATATTTAATAGGCCGTTATCCAGGCTGCAGTCTCCAGAGAGCTACCTATACCCAAGGACTGAGGCCTGAGGCAAGGGGCTTTTGAGGGACTCTTCCAGGGTGGAACAATCGTGGGACACACAAGGGGGTTCAAAGCTTTGCTGCATAATTAAAATGGTCTCTCCATCTGCAGACTGTGTGCCCACAGGACACATCTACTGTAGAAAACACATTGTATTGTTGGGGGGAAACACATCTACTATAATAAACATTGGAACAATAACATTAAAACATTATCATCTTGCCTTCAAGTTTGGCTACAGTTTTTTTTATTCAGGATGTGAATGCATTGCGGAGGAAAACTTAAAGGGGAACATTATCACCAGACCTATGTAAGCGTCAATATATACCTTAGTGTTGCAGAAAAAAGACCATATGTTTTTTTAACCGATTTCCGAACACTAAAAGGGTGAATTTGGCAATTTAAACGCCTTTAAATTGTTCGCTGTCGGAGTGATGACCTTTCACCCGTGACGTCACAATGGCAAGCAATCCGCCATTTTCTCAAACACATTACACACACCAAGTCAAATCAGCTCTGTTATTTTCCGTTTTTTGACTGTTTTCCGTACCTTGGAGACATCATGCCTCGTCGGTGTGTTGTCGGAGGGTGTAACAAAACGATCAGGGACGGATTCAAATCGTCTTACGTGGAGTGTGCATCGATTAGCACAGCGTGCTAATTGATGCTAACATGGCAGAAATGGCAAGAATGTGCGGATATCCTGCGACACTCAAAGCAGATGCATTTCCAACGATAAAGTCAAAGAAATCACAAAGGTGAGTTTTGATTTATGTGCTAATCAGACATATTTGGTCACGGCATTACTGCCAGCTAAGCGATGCTAACATGCTATTTAGGCTAGCTGTATGTACATTTGTAGCTATATTTGCATCCAGCCTTTCCCTCCACCCACATTTAATGCCAAACAATCACTTACCAATCGACGGATTTAAGTTGCTCCAGTGGTCAAAAGATGCAATCGTTGGTTAGAAGGCGATCGCCGAAAAGCTTCAGTAGCTATTTGCTCAATAGCTTCAGTTTCTTCTTCAATTTCGTTTTCGCTATCTGCCTCCACACTCCAACCATCCGTTTCAATACATGCGTAATCTGTTGAATCGCTTAAGCCGCTGAAATCCGAGTCTGAATCCGATCTGATGTCGCTATATCTTGCTTTTCTATCCGCCATGTTTGTTTGTATTAGCATCACTATGTGACGTCACAGGAAAATGGACGGGTGGATTTACAGATTTACAGGTTTGGTAACCGCAGGATTAGGTTTCTGCTTTTTGCAGATGATGTGGTCCTGATGGCTTCATCTGACCGGGATCTTCAGCTCTCGCTGGATCGGTTCGCAGCCGAGTGTGAAGTGACCGGAATGAGAATCAGCACCTCCAAGTCCGAGTCCATGGTTCTCGCCCGGAAAAGGGTGGAATGCCATCTCCGGGTTGGGGAGGAGACCCTGCTCCAAGTGGAGGAGTTCAAGTACCTGGGAGTCTTGTTCACTAGTGAAGGAAGAGTGGATCGTGAGATTGACAGGCGGATCGGTGCGGCGTCTTCAGTAATGCGGACGTTGTACCGATCCGTTGTGGTGAAGAAGGAGCTGAGCCGGAAGGCAAAGCTCTCAATTTACCGGTCAATCTACGTTCCCATCCTCACCTATGGTCATGAGCTTTGGGTCATGACCAAAAGGATAAGATCACGGGTACAAGCGGCCGAAATGAGTTTCCTCCGCCGGGTGGCGGGGCTCTCCCTTAGAGATAGGGTGAGAAGCTCTGCCATCCGGGAGGAACTCAAAGTAAAGCCGCTGCTCCTCCACATGGAGAGGAGCCAGATGAGGTGGTTCGGGCATCTGGTCAGGATGCCACCCGAACGCCTCCCTAGGGAGGTGTTTAGGGCACGTCCAACCGGTAGGAGGCCACGGGGAAGACCCAGGACACGTTGGGAAGACTATGTCTCCCGGCTGGCCTGGGAACGCCTCGGGATCCCCCGGGAAGAGCTAGACGAAGTGGCTGGGGAGAGGGAAGTCTGGGTTTCCCTGCTTAGGCTGTTGCCCCCGCGACCCGACCTCGGATAAGCGGAAGATGATGGATGGATGGATGGATGGATTTACAGATAGCGAAACTCAGGCACTTTAAAGCCTTTTATCGGGATATTCCACGATTGGTAAAATTTTGAAAAAAAATTCAAAAAATAAAATAAGCCACTGGGAACTGATTTTTATTGGTTTTAACCCTTCTGAAATTGTGATAATGTTCCCCTTTAAAGGGGAACTGCACTTTTTTTGGAATTGTGCCTATTGTTTACGATCATTATTTGAGAAAACACACATTTTTTTATTTTAGGGGTTCTATAGCTGATTAAAAAAATGCTTGCTAGATGCGGCTAATGGGACTCACCATTGCAGCCTTCATGACCCCCTTGAACTATCGTATTTTTCGGATTGTAAGTCGCTCTGGTGTATACGTCGCACCGGCCGAAAATGCATAATAAAGAAGGAAAAAAACATATATACGTCGCACTGGAGTATAAGTCGCATTTTTGGGTAAAATTTATTTGATGAAATCCATCACCAAGAATGGACATTTGAAAGGTAATTTAAAATAAATAAAGAATAGTGAACAACAGGCTGAATAAGTGTAGGTTATATGAGGCATAAATAACCAACTGCTATGTTAACCTAACATATTATGGTAAGAGTCATTCCAATAACTATAACATATAGAACATGCTATACCTTTACTAAACTATCTCTCACTCCTAATCCATAAATCCCGTGAAATCTTCTTCCTCGACGTCGCTTTTAAACAACTCTGCCAACTTCAAAGGTATGCGCCGCTTCCTCTTGTCGTTTTCTGCTGCATATTTCACTACGTCCAGTTTGTAATCTGCAGTACATGATTTCCTTTTCGGTCCAATTTTTGTTCAACCCTTCTCAGTTTTTATAAGTTACCGCTAACATTGAAATTCACCATTTTAATAGCTATGGCAGTAGCATAGAGCATATAGCAGTTAGCATTCCATGACCCACAATGCACTTCTTCCATGACTCTCCCCCGCCGAATTCTTACTGGGTATCAGATCGATACCCAAATTTGTGGTATCATCCAAAACTAATGTAAAGCATCCAAACAACAGAAGAATAAGTGATTATTAAATCTTAACAGAAGTGTAGATAGAACATGTTAAAAGAAAAATATTAACATTAAATGAACAAGTAGATTTATAATCCATTTTTGCAGCTAGTCCCTCATAAATTTGACAAAATAATAGAATGATAAATGACACAATATGTTGCTGCATACGTCAGCAGACAAATTAGGGAGCATTTGTTTGCTTACTTACTAATAAAAGACAAGTCTTGTATATTCACTATTTTATTTAAGGACAAAATTTCAATAAGAAACATGTTTAATGTACTCTCAGATTTTTTGCTAATATAAAGACAATAATGTAATTTATTGTGGTCCCCTTTATTTAAAAAAGCATCAAAAAGTATCGAAAGGTATCAAAATATATTTTGGTACCTGTACCAAAATATATTGGAATCGAGATAACCCTAAACGTACTTCCGACTTCCGGAAACAAACGTGTGTGTTCTAATCATGGCAATAGAAGAAGGAGATTACTTTTTTGGGAAAAATGAGAATTCACAACCTTATCGTTCCTAATGAGAGACAAAAAGACCACTTTTTTATTGATTTTTTTTTTTTGCTTTCTAATTTATAATAATCAGCTGGTTATAGGTGGTTGGCAAACAATCTAATGTCAGCAACTCATTCTACCTCTAAATTTTAAAATAGCATCCAAAAACCATCAACAACACTTGATGAAGTTTGTCACCTGTATTGTAACCAGGCTGTCGCAACTTTATTATTGTAGGAGCAAACACTGAGGAACTATTTCTCTAGCATAGTAACACGTGTATAATATACTGATACAACTATCCATCCATTTTCTACGGCTTGTCCCTCTTGAGGTGGCGGGGGGCTGGAGCCTATCCCAGCTGCCCTTGGGCGGTAAGCAGGGTACACCCTGGACAAGTCTCCACCTTATTGCAGAATGGTTAAACATTTTGGAACAATTACTTACTAAAATGACTTACTCAATCATTCAATCAATGTTTATTTATACAGCCCCAAATCACAAATGTCTCAAAGGACTGCACAAATCATTACGACTACAACATCCTCGGAAGAACCCACAAAAGGGCAAGGAAAACTCACACCCAGTGGGCAGGGAGAATTCACATCCAGTGGGACGCCAGAGACAATGCTGACTATGAGAAACCTTGGAGAGGACCTCAGATGTGGGCAACCCCCCCCTCTATGGGACCGAAAGCAATGGATGTCGAGCGGGTCTAACATGATACTGTGAAAGTTCAATCCATAGTGGCTCCAACACAGCCGCGAGAGTTCAGTTCAAGCGGATCCAAGTCCACAGGAGACCATCTCAAGCGGAGGCGGATCAGCAGCGTAGAGATGTCCCCAACCGATACAGGCGAGCGGTCCATCCTGTGTCCCGACGAGCGGTCCATCCTGGGTCTCGACGCTGGACAGCCAGTACTTCATCCATGGTCATCGGACCGGACCCCCTCCACAAGGGAGGGGGGCATAGGAGAAAGAAAAGAAGCGGCAGATCAACTGGTCTAAAAAGGAGGTCTATTTAAAGGCTAGAGTATACAGATGAGTTTTAAGGTGAGACTTAAATGCTTCTACTGAGGTAGCATCTTGAGTACTGGAGCCCGAACGGAAAATGCTCTATAGCCCGCAGACTTTTTTTGGGCTCTAGGAATCACTAATAAGCCGGAGTCTTTTAAAGGCAGATTTCTTGCCGGGACATATGGTACAATACAATCGGCAAGATAGGCTGGAGCTAGACCGTGTTTGGTGTGGGTTCACAGTGTGGCGCATATTTGTAACAGTAATAAAGGTGTTTATCCGGCCACCCTCACTGTGACCTGTATGGCTGTTGAATAAGTATGTCTTGCAGCCACTCCCGTGGGTTTGCAGAAGCCTCATACAATGTGTGACTGGGTCGGCACACTTTTTTTGTGATGGCATAGCGGATGAGACGGCAGGTTGTAGAGGACTCCAAAGGCAGTGCCATCACGACGCGCCCTAACTATTGTTGTCTGGGCTAAAACCGGGAGAATGATTGCCCCGGGAGATTGACGGGAGGGGCACTGATATTCGGGTGTTTCCCGTAAGATCGCGAGAGTCGGCAAGTATGTTGCTAGGGCAAGAAAGCCATTCAAAGAAGGTGAATTCATTAAGAAGTGCATGATAGATTTTTGGAAGAAATCTTTTCTTGCGGCCCAGCCTCACCCAGTTTCTGCATCCAGCGGTCCCCAGGTAAATTGAGTTTGAGACCCCTGCTCTAAATAGTTGGTAGCACAAGAGAGCAGTAAGAAAGTTGGGTAATACCTGTACTCAAAGATGGCAGTAGATGTAAGAGTGTTACTATCACCAGGGAGCTGTTGTTCACCGATGTGCCATTATAGAAAGGTAATCATGTTTTATTTCTTCATATATATAAAAGGTTGAATTTAACTTGCAATGTACTACAATTTGTTGCTGTATCATTCCTATGAGTGACCTCGAACGGGTCAAACCAGGGATGTTAAAACCAACGACTTATGTATAGAACATTATTACTGATTACTCATCTGTATACTCTAGCCTTTAAATAGACCTCCTTTTTAGACCAGTTGATCTGCCGCTTCTTTTCTTTCTCCTATGTCCCCCCCTCCCTTGTGGAGGGGGTCCGGTCCGATGACCATGGATGAAGTACTGGCTGTCCAGAGTCGAGACCCAGGATGGACCGCTCGCCTGTATTGGTTGGGGACATCTCTACGCTGCTGATCCGCCTCCGCTTGAGATGGTCTCCTGTGGACGGGACTCTCGCGACTGTGTTGGAGCCACTATGGATTGAACTTTCACAGTATCATGTTAGACCCGCTCGACATCCATTGCTTTCGGTCCCCTAGAGGGGGGGTTGCCCACATCTGAGGTCCTCTCCAAGGTTTCTCATAGTCAGCATTGTCACTGGCGTCTCACTGGGTGTGAATTCTCCCTGCCCACTGGGTGTGAGTTTTCCTTGCCCTTTTGTGGGTTCTTCCGAGGATGTTGTAGTCGTAATGATTTGTGCAGTCCTTTGAGACATTTGTGATTTGGGGCTATATAAATAAACATTGATTGATTGATTGATGATATTGAATAACACAGTTGTTTACATTAAAAGTAAAATAAATATATTCAATATAATAGGTTAAACTATTAGGAGTGTTGGAAAAAAACACATTCACATCTGAATCGTGATTCTTATTTATAACGGTTATCAAGAATCTATCTTTAAAAAAAAAGTTTTTTTGATTGCTGCACCTTTATGTCAGCAGCTGAGAGAAGTTTTTGTAACCTATATTGAAAACGTTTATTATAAGTCATACATTTAAATGTAGAGTCAGTTTGTATGTAGAATCGTGTTGTTCTAGGATTCATACATCCCTACAAACTATTCTAAGAAGTCAAACACATTAAAGAGAAACTGTTGTTTGATTCATTCATCCTTTGTACCGTTCTGATGTTGGCCATGTATAAAACATGTAAACCGTAATTAAAAACAGAATACGATGATTTGCAAATCCTTTAGAACTTATATTCAATTGAATAGACTGTAAGGACAAGATATTTAATGTTCGAACTGAGAAACTTTTTTTTTTTTTTTTTTTTTTTGCAAATACCATACCATAGCAGATGCTGGTTTTTAAACTTTGCGCCTACAACAGTCCGGATGGTTCTTTTCCTCTCTGTTCCGGAGGACACAACGTCCACAGTTTCCAAAAAACTATTTAAAATGTGGACTCATCAGACCACAGAACACTATTCCACTTCGCATCAGTCTATCTAAGATGGGCTCAAGCTCAGGGAAGCTTGGGGCGTTTCTGGGTGTCGTTGTTAAATGGCTTTCGGTTTGCATAGTAGAGTTTTAACTTGCACTTACAGATGAAGCGACCAACTGTAGTTACTGACAGTGGCTTTCTGAAGTATTCCTGAGCCCATGTAGTGATATCCTTTACGCACTGATGTCGGTTTTAATGCAGGACTGCCTGTGGGATCGAAGGTCACGGGCATTCAATGTAGGTTTTAGGCATTGTTGCTTACTTGCAGTGATATTTCCAGATTCTCTGAACCTTTTGATGATATTATGGACCGTAGATGGGGAAATCCCTAAATTCCTAACAATAGCTGGTTGAGAAATGTTGCTCTTAAACTGTTCGACAATTTGCTCACGCATTTGTTGACAAAGTGGTGACCCTTGCCCCATCCTTGTTTGTGAAGGACTGAGGAAATAATGGAAAGCTGCTTTTATACCCAATCATGGCACCCACCTGTTCCCAATTAGCCTGTTCACCTGTGGGATGTTCCAAATAAGTGTTTGATGAGCATTCATCAACTTTCTAGGTCTTTTTTGCCCCCTGTGCCAGCTTTTTTTCAAAAATGTTGCAGCCAATTCCAAATGAGCTATTATTTGCAAACAATAACAACATTTTCCAGTTCGAACATTAAAGTCCTACTGAAACCCACTACTACCCACCACGCAGTCTGATAGTTTATATATCAATGATGAAATATTAACATTGCAACGCATGCCAATACGGCCGCTTTAGTTTACTAAATTGTAATTCTAAATTCCCCACGAAGCGTTGTTTTGAAAACGTCGCGGTATGATGACACGTATGATTAGATAGTACTTTATTTATTCCTTCAGGAGAGTTCCTTCATGAAAATGACGACGCGTGCGCGTGACGTCTGGGGTTGTAGCGGACATTTTTTTCCAGCCCGATCCAAGCTATAAGTAGTCTGCTTTAATTGTATAATTACACAGTTTTCCGGACATCTGGGTTGCTGAATCTTTTGCAATTTGTTCAATTAATAATGGAGAAGTCAAAGAAGAAAGACGTAGGGGGCTGCCTTTAGCCACACAAACACAGCCGGTGTTTCCTTGTTTAAAATTCCCGAATGTGAAGCTTCACTATGGAACAGAGCGGTCAAGCGAAGATGGTTCCCGACCATATGTCAACCGTAAGTTTTTGGTGAGAAAATTGTGGTAGTAAGTCGGCTCTTACCGTAGACATGAGCGGAGCTTGCGTCGTTCTTCCTGCAGCTGTCAAAGAGGCAGCTGCGTGGCTTCCCTCAGACTTTCAGGTACCATACAAACTCACTAAAACACTAGTAACACAATAAGCAGATACGGATATTTACCAGAATTATCTTAGTAAATGTGTCTAATAACATCTGAATCGCTCCCACTGCCCTCGCCTTTTTTAATTTTTGATTTTTTTCTAGTCCTTCACGCTCACAATCCTTATCCCCGAATCTTTCATCCTCGCTCAAATTAATGGGGAAATTATCGCTTTCTCGGTCCGAATCGCTCTTGCTGCTGGTGTCCATGATTGTAAACAATGTGCGGATGTGAGGAGCTCCACAACCGGTGACATCACAGGCACATTGTCTGCTACTTCCGGTACAGGGAAGGCTTTTTTATTAGCGACCAAAAGTTGCGAACTGTATCGTGGATGTTCTCTACTAAATCCTTTCAGCAAAAATATGGCAAAATCACAAAATGATGAAGTATGACACATAGAATGGACCTGCTATCCCCGTTTAAATAAGAAAATCTCATTTCAGTAGGCCTTTAAGTATTGTGTCTTTACAGTCTATTCAATTGAATATAAGTTGAAAAGGATTTGCAAATTATTGTATTCTGTTTTATTTACAATTTACACAACTTGCCAACTTCACTGGTTTTGGGTTTTGTATATTTCTATTTTTTAAATATTGACCCCCTACTTGAAATATTTTAATTCATTTGCATGCCGTCAAGTATGCGGCCTCGTCGTCATAAAGCGTGCTGTAGTTTTCATGTCGTGGATCACCGCCACAAAGCTTAAAGTACCACTGTTTGTCACACACACACACACTCGCTGTGCCGAAATTTTTGTCTCCATTTGACCCATCACCCTTGATCACCCCCTGGGAGGTGACGGGAGCAGTGGGCAGCAGCGAATCATTTTTGGTGATTTAACCCTCAAAATCCATCCCTTGATGCTGAGTGCCAAGCAGGGAGGTAACGGGTCCCATTTTTATAGTCTTTGGTATGACTCGGCCTAGGGGTTTGAACTCACAACCTACAGATCTCAGGACGGACTCTCTAACCCAGGGGTGTCAAACCCAAATACAGAGTGGACCAAAATTTAAAACTGAACAAAGCCGCGGGCCGAGGTTGAACACATTAACCATTTAATAGAGACCCAAATAAGTTTTTCATTGAATATTGAACAAGCAAGGCTTACATAACTTTATAGTGACATGCAAAATTGAGTTTCAAATAATAACAATAATAATTAAAAAATATCAATGGCATATCAAATCAAATTTAAATAAAAAATGAATGCCTCTTTTGTATTTGCAGCCCATCCATCCATCCATCCATCCATCCATCCATCCATCATCTTCCGCTTTTTCGAGGTCGGGTCGCGGGGGCAACTGCCTAAGCAGGGAAACCCAGACTTCCCTCTCCCCAGCCACATCGTCTAGCTTTTCCCGGGGGATCCCGAGGCGTTCCCAGGCCAGCCGGGAGACATAGTCTTCCCAACGTGTCCTGGGCCTTCCCCGTGGCCTCCTACCGGTTGGACGTGCCCTAAACACCTCCCTAGGGAGGCGTTCGGGTGGCATCCTGACCAGATGCCCGAACCATCTCATCTGGCTCCTCTCGATGTGAAGGAGCAGCGGCTTTACTTTGAGTTCCTCCCGGATGGCAGAGCTTCTCACCCTATCTCTAAGGGAGAGCCCCGCCACCCGGTGGAGGAAACTCATTTCCGCCGCTTGTACCCGTGATCTTATCCTTTCGGTCATGACCCAAAGCTCATGACCATAGGTGAGGATGGGAACGTAGATCGACCGGTAAATTGAGAGCTTTGCCTTCCGGCTCAGCTCCTTCTTCACCACAACGGATCGGTACAACGTCCGCATTACTGAAGACGCCGCACCAATCCGCCTGTCGATCTCACGATCCACTCTTCCCTCACTCGTGAACAAGACTCCTAGGTACTTGAACTCCTCCACTTGGGGCAGGGTCTCCTCCCCAACCCAGAGATGGCATTCCACCCTTTTCCGGGCGAGAACCATGGCTGCATGTATCTGCAGCCTTCTCAGGTAAATATCAACATTAACTTTTTCCACAGGCTAATACATTTGAAAATAAAATAAAAATGAATAAATCAACCATTCAGGCCTTTTTACTGCTCAGTTAATGTGTATATTGTAGCGGTCCGGAAGAGTTAGTGGTGCAAGGGGTTCTGGGTATTTGTTCTGTTGTGTTTATGTTGTGTTACGGTGCCGATGTTCTCCCAAAATGTGTTTGTTATTTTTGTTTGGTGTGGGTTCACAGTGTGGCGCATATTTGTAACAGTGTTGAAAGTTGTTTATATGGCCACCCTCAGTGTGACCTGTATGCTGTTGATCAAGTATGCCTTGCATTTACTTACATGTGTGTAGAAGCCACATATATATTACGTGACTGGGTAGGCACGCTGTTTGTGAGGTTTGAAAACAGACTTGACGACAGGTTGTAGGGGACGCTAAAGGCAGTGGAATTCGGGAGAATGGTTGGACCGGGAGAAATGAAATTACACGGCGGGCCAGAGTTTGACACCTATGCTCTAACCACAAGGCCAGTGAGTAGGTGAAAGCAGCCATCAGTGTTTAGCTGCAGAAGCTCAATTGTTGTGCACTCAGGAGTTGACATGTCCTCAGTGCTGAATGTCAATTAGACCAACAGGAACACTCCTCCCTAAGCCCCGCCCTGGACGAGCAGCACGGACACACGTCAACACACAGAGTGCTCTTAAAACAAAATAATAAAAAAAAGGCCCCTCCCTTTTTCCTTCCTCCGTTACGGACATCCCCCCCCCCAAGGCTGAGTAATCAGTGATACTGGAATTACCTCCCATGGCTGACCTTATAAGGGTATCAGGAAACTGCTGATTTTAGGCTTTAGGGTCTGGAACCACAGCCCCTTGCCCCCCTCCTCCCTCCCCTTTTTACCAGCATTGTCCAACCCCCCCTCTATCGCTACCAGCTTGCTGTCTTTTTATCAGCTCACGTTTCACTGTGCAGGCCTTGTGCCATCCGCGTCACACGGCCCTCAGACCTCGTGAATCCTCCGCATAATGCTCGGGCTTAGACGGCTGCACAAGTGGCACAGCGCCCGGTTTCTCCACCTCAATGTTTTTGCTCAGCGTGAGTAAATCATGACAGCATGAATTCTCTCGCTGACAGCTTTATTAAAGAGCCGGTTCACTTTTTCCGTGATTAAAATTGCACCATGTGCGATTAGCGGTGTCAGACGAGAGGCTCAAAACTGTTTCAAAACGGAATTTCTTTCATCAGAGATGTAACTTGATAATTACTTTACTGTACCAGTATGAATATTTGTTGTGTTAATCACCTCCATTCATATCTGAAGGAGTCAGTTGTGGTTTGTTGGGTTTTGCCAGAAGTGTCAAACTCAAGATCCGGGGGCCAGTTCTGGCCCGCCAAATCATTTTATGTGGCTCAATTTTTGAATGTTATTTTTCAATCAATCAATCAATCAATGTTTACTTATATAGCCCCAAATCACAAATGTCTCAAAGGACTGCACAAATCATTACGACTCCAACATCCTCGGAAGAACCCACAAAAGGGCAAGGAAAACTCACACCCAGTGGGCAGGGAGAATTCACATCCAGTGGGGCGCCAGTGACAATGCTGACTATGAGAAACCTTGGAGAAGACCTCAGATGTGGGCAACCCCCTCCCCCCTCTAGGGGACCGAAAGCTATGGATGTCGAGCGGGTCTAACATGTTCAATCCAATCCAACACAGCCGCGAGAGTTCAGTTCAAAGCGGATCCATAGGGGGGACATAGGAGAAAGAAAAGAAGCGGCAGATCAACTGGTCTAAAAAGGAGGTCTATTTTTTTTAATACAAACCCCGTTTCCATATGAGTTGGAAAATTGTGTTGGATGTAAATATAAACAGAATACAATGATTTGCAAATCATTTTCAACCTATATTCAGTTGAATATGCTACAAAGACAACATATTTGATGTTCAAACTAAAAACATTTTTTTGTTGCAAATAATCATTACCTTAAGAATTTGATGCCAGCAACACGTGACAAAGAAGTTGGGAAAGGAGGCAATAAATATTGATAAAGTTGAGGAATGCTCATCAAACACTTATTTGGAACATCCCACAGGTGTGCAGGCTAATTGGGAACAGGGGGGTGCCATGATTGGGTATAAAAACAGCTTCCCAAAAAATGCTCAGTCTTTCACAAGAAAGGATGGGGCGAGGTACACCCCTTTGTCCACAACTGCGTGAGCAAATAGTCAAACAGTTTTAGAACAACGTTTTTCAAATTGCAATTGCAAGAAATTTAGAGATTTCAACATTTACGGTCCATAATATCATCAAAAGGTTCAGAGAATCTGGAGAAATCACTCCACGTAAGCGGCATGATCGGAAACCAACATTGAATGACCGTGACCTTCGATCCCTCAGACGGCACTGTATCAAAAACCGACATCAATCTCTAAAGGATATCACCACATGGGCCCTGAAACACTTAAGAAAACCACTGTCACTAAATACAGTTTGTTGCTACATCTGTATGTGCAAGTTAAAGCTCTACTATGCAAAGCGAAAGCCATTAATCAACAACATCCAGAAACGTCATCGGCTTCTCTGGGCCCGAGATCATCTAAGATGGACTGATGCAAAGTGGAAAAGTCTTCTGTGGTTTGACGAGTCCACATTTCAAATTGTTTTTGGAAATATTCGACATTGTGTCATCCGGACCAAAGGGGAAGTGAACCATCCAGACTGTTATCGACGCAAAGTTCAAAAGCCAGCATCTGTGATGGTATGGGGGTGTATTAGTGCCCAAGGCATGGGTAACTTACACATCTGTGAATGCAACATTAATGCTGAAAAGTACATACAAGTTTCGGAACAACATATGCTGCCATCTAAACGCCGTGGTTTTCATAGACGCCCCTGCGTATTTCAGCAAAACAATGCCAAGCCACATTCAGCACGTGTTACAACAGCGTGGTTTCATAAAAAAGAGTGTGGGTACTTTCCTGGCCCGCCTGCAGTCCAGACCTGTCTCCCATGGAAAATGTGTGCCGCATTATGAAGCGTAAAATACGACAGCGGAGACCCCGGACTGTTGAACGACTGAAGCTCTACATAAAACAAGAATGGGAAAGAATTCCACTTTCAAAGCTTCAACAATTAGTTTCCTCAGTTCCCAAACATTTATTGAGTTTTGTTGAAAGAAAAGGTGATGTAACACAGTGGTGAACATGCCCTTTCCCAACTACTTTGGCACGTGTTGCAGCCATGAAATTCTAAGTTAATTATTATTTGCAAAAAAAAAAAAAAAAAAGTTTATGAGTTTGAACATCAAATATCTTGTCCTTGTAGTGCATTCAACTGAATATGGGTTGAAAAGGATTTGCAAATTATTGTATTCCGTTTATATTTACATCTAACCCAATTTCCCAACTCATATGGAAACGGGGTTTGTAATTAGTGAAACCCAATATCTAAGTTACATTTAAACCAGTGTGGGTGGTACTGGGAGCGAGTGGGTCAAGTGTCTTGCCCAAGGACACAACGGCAGGGACTAGGAATTGAACCTGGAACCCTCAAATTGCTGGCACGGCCACTCTACCAAACAAGCTATGCCGGTTTAGGACAAAGTCTTGCCTTTAGCCATGTAAATGAGTTGTTCAGAGGCCAGCAAAACCCACAATGCAATGCTTTTCTACGTCACGCGTCTAATTGTCTCGCTCAATTGGGTCCCCCTGTATAATGGCAGAAGCTCTAATAGAAAATGAAGAGGTATTTCAATTAATTTCTTATGAAGCAAATGCCTAAAATCCTCCACCATTAGCATTCTCATCTCTCAGTTCACCCCTATCCATGATGCTGCCGGCAGAAGCACAGCAGCTAATTAAAATGATTAGCGAGTGTGCTGTATACTTCATCTGAGATTTTTTTTTAATGAAATTTGTTAGCCTAATGGAGTGGGAGTAACGGAACCAATCAGCTCTCTCACTATTAGACTGTATGTGCTGATTTAAAGTTGTTTTTTTGAGTTAGTCGGTGGGCTACTTAGACGTTTCTTGATCTTTTCTTAAGGTTCAAATCTTTTTGGATGAAAAACCTATAACTAAAGCCCACAAAGACGAAGTATTTGTAAAAACAAATTTCCAACAAACCATCGCTAACCTTTGAACTTGAAAGCCATTGACCATTTTGGCAGTGGTGTGCCGTCAGGGCCAGCAAGGCATTCTCTGCTGGCCTAACATAAATCCATCCATTTTCTACCGCTTGTCCCGTTCGAGGTCACGGGGGATGCTGGAGCCTATCTCAGCTACATTTGGGCGGAAGGCGGTGTACACCCTGGACAAGTCGCCCCCTCATCACAGGGCCAACACAGGTAGACAGACAACATTCACACTCACATTCACACACTAGGGACCATTTAGTGTTGCCAATCGACCTATCCCCAGGTGCATGTCTTTGGAGGTGGGAGGGGCCTATCCCCAGGTGCATGTCTTTGGTGGTGGGAGGAAGCCGGAGTACCCGGAGGGAACCCACGCAGTCACGGGGAGAACATGCAAACTCCACACAGAAAGATCTCGAGTGCAAGATCGAACCCAGGACCTTCGTATTGAATACTTGAATTACAAATGAAAGCAGATAAAAAGGGGGGAAGAAAGAGAAGTGGACTATATTAACCTTATAGATTGTTATGGGCAATTCAAACATCAGTATTCAAGGACAACTTTAAAACAAATGTGTACATCAGTGGGGGGGTTAAACTGTGGAACTGTAAAAATATATTCCAATTAAAAAAATGTATATAAAGATAGAACAATAAGATCATATGGACACCCATAAGTGTTTACATTTAGCTTTTTATTTATTATTTAAAATATTTTTTTTTGGTCTGGTTTTGTATTTGTTTTGTATCATTCCGTGAGGTGTATATTATTATTAATATTATTATTATTCTTTGTTCGGTTTATACGTCATGAAGTTTTGCACTTGTTGTGATTTTTGTTTGTTTTCATTACATTTGGATGTATTTGTTGGTTTATATGATATCCATGAAGTGAGACTACGTATTATGTTGAAGGGGGTAGGAAAAAATCTGATTTTTCTTCATCCTGCTCCTTCTCAGGCATTGGTGTGTGAATTTAAATTTGTATAATTGAGGTATAATTGTCTATCGATCAAAGAGGCACATCAATGAAGGAGATAAATAAAAAATAAAAAAATGAAATTAAAAGGTAAAAATACGTTAAGCTTTAGCAAAGTGCAGTGTTCCCACTCTGTTTCCCCCGGGGGGACAACTTTAATGTTTGATTAAACGTGATTATACTATTCCATACCAAATGTATTTACAGTATAAAGCCCTTTAAAAACAACCAAAGTTGAAAAAAAATCATGGTCATAAACTAATAAAAATTAGTTTATTTTTTTATTGACTTTCCATAAGTAGACAAAAGTATTCATCATATTCTTTTCATGTCATATTAGGCTTCAGTGTTGCTTTTTTTAAGTTAGAGCTTCATCCAATCATAATTTAGCTAGCTTGTCACCAGCGCTGTGTGAATTCTGCCGGAAGCCTTCTGAACCAACATTAAATAGCGGCTGTGCAGTTACGCGAACGAGGACATTCAGTTAACACACACTTGCGATGCAGATCCCAAGTTGTTGACAGTAGCCTTACGTTGAACCTGACTGTGATTGGTTACTCACCTGTCACTCCCAAGCATCCAATCACAAGTTGTGATTTATGAAAGTAGAAAGCGACACCGTAGCCAGACCCGGCCAGCGGAGAAATCAGCGGTTCTCACTTTTTTAACCAACAAAGAAGCATAGCAAAACGTTGATTAGGTGGCAGACATATATTTGTGAGACTAGGTCGGTCGATGAGGTGGCGACTTGTCCAGGGTGTACCCTGCCTTCCGCCCGATTGTAGCTGAGATAGGCGCCAGCGCCCCCCGCGACCCCGAAAGGGAATAAGCGGTAGAAAATGGATGGATGGATAGGTCGGTCGACCTCGGAAACGAGTTAAGCTGTACCGCCTGTGAAATGGTTTGCCTGCCACTTTCACTCGAATTAACAAACTACGAGCGGTACCATTAGTTTATATGGCATCAAATGGGCGTTACAAATTGTGAGTTCAAATCAAATGTTTCAAATTCAAAATGTTTTTTACAATTATTTTTGTTTCAACAGTCCCACGTCCGATGCGCGTTAAGTGATTTTTAAACGTGACAAAAAATAGCCTGTTTTGTACACAAGTGACAAATTGAGGTGATTCAATGCCCAGCAGTGGGCAAGTGTGTTTCTGTATAGTATTATTCAAGCCGTGATAATGTCGCGACATAAATAGTTGTACTTTGAGAGATATTTATTGAAATCGGACTAAGTAAGACATCACTGAAGACCGAGGTGGAAAATGCAGGGCCCGCCACTGTAAGGCTTTTGCTCTACAATATTGGTGCTACAGTGGGCTTGACAGACAACTGTCATGACGTGGATTTTGGTGCGGTTTGTTTTCCAGTGGTGCAAAGCGACTGAACCGGACACGACGCGAAGGTAATGACATCTTTTAATGAATTTATCAAAAAGTGAAAACAAAAGGCGGTCACAGCCAAAGTTCAAAACTTGGCTAAGAAAACCAAATCTATTACTATAATGTAAACTTTAAAACATGAACTAAAAAACTCATTAAACTGTGGCTTGAATAAACAAAAAAACTTACGTGGCAAGAAAAGAGCAGCATGAACTATGACCTGGACAGAGTACTCAGAGTGTCAAGAGTGCAGAGCCTGAATGTGACTGCCTGGCAACTACAGGCTTAAAAATTGTGGTGACGTGATTAAGAACAGGTGCGTGAGTCCAAATGAATCAGGTGCGTGACATGAGGACAGGTGAAAACTAATGGGTTGTCATGGAAACAAAACAGGGAGCGAAAAAACAGGAACTGACCAAATCCAAAAAACCAAACAGAACATAGCCAAACTAAACATGATCACCAAGACATGACAACAAGAAGAGGACATGAAACACTTATCAAAACACAGTAAAGGAGTGAGAAATGATACTGCAACGCTTTGTAAACAAACGAGCTGGACGGAATAAATGAAAGCAGAGCTTTTGGAGACATTGTATCTCAAAGTGAGTGTCAGGTGCAGGAAGTGCAAAAAGTCTGTCTGCATAAACAATATAATTATGACTGGGCTCCAGATACCACGCATGCGGAACAGTTGATAACACGGGAGGAATAAAGCAACCATTGGCCAACTTTCCCAATGAACCCCGTAAGATGCCACCAAATCATCCGCTCTTACTCGCTAACATTAGCTTATGCCTAGAGATCGACGCAACTTTATTTTTTACGAGAAGACAGAAAGTGTGTGGAGAAAAGAGTGCTGAGAAGAAGAATATGATGAAATATAACTGGGAATTTTGTACATTATTATTTTATTACTTCATAAAACTTATGTAGTTGTTTTTAGTAAAAGACTTGCTTGCGCACTAAACCAGACGGAAAATATTTGCTAGCACACCAAATGAGAAAACAAATACTCTGCACTGAGTTGTGTGGTTTCTATTTAGTGCACTCAGGACATGGTGCACTGCACAAAATCTGATAAGTTGGCATTCACAGCAGGCAGGAACGTCACTCGCGGCAGCATGAAATCAGCTCCCTGTAGGGCAGGGGTGCCCACACTTTTTCTGCAGGCGAGCTACTTTTCAATTGACCAACTCGAGGGGATCTACCTCATTTATATATATCATTTATATTTATTTATTTATGAGACATTTTTGTAAACAAGTTAAATGTGTTTAATGATAATACAACCATGTCTAACACATATAGATGTCTTTCTTTCACAAAGACAAGAATATGACTTGCTGTATTACCTGATTCTGATGACTTGCATTGATTGGAATCAGACAGTAATGATGATAACGCCCACATTTTCAAATGGAGGAGAAAAAAAGTTGTCCTTTCTGTACAATACCACATGAAAGTGGTTGGTTTTTGGCATCTAATTCATCCAGCTTCCATACACTTTACAAGAAAAACATTGGCGGCAAATTCCGTAGCTTGCTTGATTGACATTCACGGCACCCGAGGGTCTTGTGAGATGACGCTGGCTGCTGCCAGTTCATTATTATGAAAAAATGACCGAGAGGAAGGCGAGAAACACTTTTTATTTCAACATACTTTCGCGCCGTCCCTTCCGTCAAAACTCTAAAGGCCGACTGCACATTTCCTATCTTCACAATAAAAGCCCTGCTTCATGCTGCCTGCGCTAACAAAATAAGAGTCTCGGAAAGCTGGCGTGCACAAGTGATGTGCACGCCAGCTTTCTGAGGGATCGCTTGTGCACGCCAGTTTTCCGAGACTCTGTAGTTCGAGATGCTACCTCAGTAGAAGCATTCAAGTCTCACCTTAAAACTCATTTGTATACTCTAGCCTTTAAATAGACCTCCTTTTTAGACCAGTTGATCTGCCTCTTCTTTTCTTTTTCTCCTCTGCCAGCACCCCCCCCCCCCGCCCACCCTAACCCCCACCCCCCCTTGCGGAGGGGGTCCGGGCTGATGGCCATGGATGAAGTACTGGCTGTCCAGAGTCGGGACCCAGGATGGACCGCTCGCCTGTGTATCGGTTGGGGACATCTCTACGCTGCTGATCCGACTCCGCTTGGGATGGTTTCCTGTGGACGGGACTCTCGCTGCTGTCTTGTTTCCGCTCTGAACTGAACTCTCGCGGCTGTGTTGGATCCCCTATGGATTGAACTTTCACAGTATCATGTTAGACCCGCTCGACATCCATTGCTTTCGGTCCCCTAGGGAGGGGGGGTTGCCCACATTTGTGGTCCTCTCCAAGGTTCTCAAAGTCATCATTGTCACCGACGTCTCACTGGGTGTGAGTTCTCCTTGCCAACAGGGTGTGAGTTTTCCTTGCCCTTACAGTATGTGGGTTCTTCCGAGGATGTCGTAGCCGACATTTTGAGTCAACGGTCCCTTTTCCACCGTAAATCAGCCTTGGTTAAAAAGCTCTGGGTGACTCATTGCAGAGTGTCCTCTCAAAGGAGCTTGATGACATGTTTTGGTCCTCTCAGGACACTTCTTTCCTCCTCTTCTATTCCACGCCCCTCAGTGGTCACATTGTGCCAGCTTGACAGATGTATCAAGCTTCTTTGGTAGTAGGTGATGCTTTTAAGAATATTTTTTGTAGACTGGTAGACGTTCAGGAGCACCAAATTGAAGTGACTTATGATTTAATAATAATCAAACTAAACCATTTGGCCACAGTCTTCTGTCTTTTTTTATGGCAGTTCCATTATGTGTTCTCTTGCAGGCAATACCCATATTTTATCATTCAACCAATGGTAAAGTACGGTCAAACATCGGATCAGTCCCCTTGAGCTCCCAATTCTAACCGGTCTTCTATTTTCTAAACCATTTGTCCACAGTCTTCTGTCTTTTTTTAGTAATGGCAGTTCTATTATGTGTTCTCTTGCAGGCAATATCCATATTTTATCATTCAAACAATGGTAAAGTACGGTCAAACATCGGATCAGTCCCCTTGAGCTCCCAATTCTAACCGATCTTCTATGTTATCCATTAAAGTATGGAAAAGCTGCTAATGGTGTGTTTAACAAAGAAGCAGCAGCATGGAGATATCATGGAACAGGGGTTCCCAAACTGTGGGGGTCCACAATCTGGCCCGTGGGACGTCCTAAGTAAATTTTTGACAACTTTAAAGTCGAAACCTTGTAGTAGTGTTTCCATCTAATAGATCTTTTCAATAGAGTTAATCATTGACTGTACGTGTTACAGCTCAGTAGAAGTGCATAGAATCAATATTCAGGCAACCGTTCACCCCCATGGTCCAAATAATCCAAAACTAGCACAAAAAGTTAATACATGTGGTTCAAAACACACTACCTGCCGACTGAACTATGTGGACATTATAAAAAAATGGCCACGCGCAACACACAAATCATTATTTCATCCGATTAAAACCACTACATTGCTTAATTGGTAAAATGACAACCATTCTCTGTCCACACCTTGACATGTTTGATGGATTTTTGCTGCTTGATATTTTTGATTGATTACAATACTTGCTGAGGAGGGACGGCCTTCACCCTTACCGTAAAGGCTCCATCACTCTTCTAGAAACATAGATTACTGGTTGAGTCACACTTGACTAACTACACTAGAGCAAGCTTGGTCATAGTCAATTACAATGCCTGTCAGCCTGGGTGAAGTGTTAGTTAAGATAGAACTAACCAGCGCCAGGCTGGAAAATTCAAGCACACAGAGCATTTCTCGTAGAATAATACATGACTCACATAATGTTTTTTCTTTAGTGACTGTCCATTCTGCTGAGGTGGAAAATTATGACGCGTTAAATCTATCGCAGCACCAAGCAAACGATCTGATGATCCCCAGCATATTAATTCGTAGATTTGATCAAAATTATTTAAGTGGCACTACGCAAAATAGACGTAACGTTAATAATATCAATACTACGGCTACCATTGATAAAAATCATATAGCCCGAAATCAACACCCAAAACTATCTTAGTTAATGAGGTCATTAGAGATAACAATCTTAACTACATTGGTCTCAGTGAGACTTGGTTAAAACCAGATACATTCTTTCTTTTCCTATCTTAGTTTATTTCGAACATGACATACCTACAACATTATACATCAGGCAATTTCATCATTTCACAATACACAATACATTTTGTGGGTTCCTCCGAGGATGTTGTAGTCGTAATGATTTGTGCAGTCCTTTGAGACATTTGTGATTTGGGGCTATATAAATAAACACTGATTGATTGATTGATTGATGTCCGAAAAGGAGTAGGAAGAAGCAAAGCTTATTTAATCCTACCCCTTTTCCACGCCAGAACGCCCACAAATATATACATTCATTCACTGACCTTCTTTACAGCAAAATATCAAAATAGCAAAATGACATCCGTGAATGAGTAACACAACAGTTATATAATATTTACTTAATTAATTCAGTCATTATTAACATACTGAGATGAAAAATATCTTATTTTCAATAAGGTTTAAAGTGTTTCTTATTATTCTTCTTCTCTGTAGTTTGTAAGAACTATTCATTTGAACAGCCTCTTAAACTGGATCATATCAGTACAATGTTTAACTTCTTTACTTAATCCATTCCATTATTTAATTCCACATACTGATATGCTAAAGGTTTTAAGTGTTGAACGTGCATACAAATGTTTTAAATTAGTTGAGAAGAATTGTTGTACATTCTTTGGTAGCAGGTTATAATTTGCTTTGTACATCAATTTAGCTGTTTGCAATTTTACCAAATCACCGAACTTTAATATTTTTGACTCAATAAATAAAGGGTTTGTGTGTTCTCTACATCCAACATTATGTATTATTCTAATTGATCTTTTTTGTAACACAGTTAACGAATGTAGCGCACATTTGTAGTTGTTTCCCCATATTTCTGCACAATAACTCAGATATGGTAACACTAGCGAGCAGCAGAGACTATAAAGTGATATTTGGCCCAGGATGTATTTTGCTTTATTCATTATTGAAATGTTTTTTGCGACCTTATGTTGTATGTTTTGTATATGAGATTTCCAGTTCATTTTATCATCTATTAATACTCCCAAAAATCTGGTTTCTTTTACCTTTTCAATATCTACTCTGTCTATTTTTATTCGTGTCTGGTGCTCTTTTCTACTGTTACCAAATAGCATTATTTTCGTTTTACTAAGATTCAAAGATAGTCTGTTTTTATCAAACCATCTTTTTAAGTTTTTCATTTCTTCAGTTATTATTTGTATTATTTTCTGTGTGTTCTCTCCTGAACAGAAAGCAATTGTGTCGTCTGCAAATAAAACTAACTTGAAGTCCTTTGTAACTTTACAAATGTCGTTTATATAAAGATACTAAATCTTGGTCCTGGTCTTGATCCCTGGGGTACACCACAAGATATATCCAACCCTGTTTGACATATTTTCACCCTTCTTCAGATTTTGTTTCCTGTTGGATAAATAGCCTCTTACCCAGTTCAATACCAAACCTCTGATGTCATATCGTTCTAGTTTTTGTATTAAAATATCATGAATAATCGTGTCAAATGCTTTTGTTAAACCTATGAATACTGCGGCTGCACATTCTTTACCATCTATGGCATTGGTACATTTTTTTCACTTAATGAGGCATCTCCTCCTAACTATACGAGTGCACCTATTGCCCATCCCCTTAAAAAGGGTAGAGGGGTAACACTGATATCCAATGAAAACCTTAACCTTAGCCTTAACCTAATTTAGCTGTTTGCAATTTTACCAAATCACCGAACTTTAATATTTTTGACTCAATAAATAAAGGGTTTGTGTGTTCTCTATATCCAACATTATGTATTATTCTAATTGATCTTTTTTCAATATAAATTATTTTAGGTTCTAACTATTACACACAACTACTTCTCCATTGTTATCAATCTCCCCACTGGGCCGTATTCAGACTTTATCAGCAAATGTATCAGTTGGTTGCTGATCTAGTTACAAACGCAGATAATATAAATATAATGAGGGACTTTACTAAGTCGAAATGAAATAAAAAAAATTATGTTCACCAACTTTTTGCATCTTAACGCCAAGAAAACAGAAATGTGCATTATCGGTCCTGCTAGACACTTTAATTATATCACCCAAACATTTGACAACAAAACAATTATACAAAGCGACTCGGTTAAGAATCTTGGTATTATCTTTGAACCAACTCTATCATTTGAGTCACACATTAAGAGTGTTGCTAAAACAGCCTTCTTTCATCTCTGTAATATCACTAAAATCTGTTCCATGTTGTCCACCACCAACGCTGAGATTACTATTCATGCATTCTTTACGTCTCGTCTTGATTACTGTATTATTTTCGGGTCTCCCTATGTTTAGCATTAAAAGATTGCCAGTGGCTCACCTGCACTGGCTTCCTGTGCGCTCAAGATGCAACTTCAAGATTTTACTACTTACGTATAAAATAATAAAGTGTCTAGCGCTATCTTATCTTGCTGATTGTATTGTACCATATGACCCGGCCAGAAATCTGTGTTCTAAAAACTGTAGTTTATTAGTGATTCCCAGAGCCCAAAAAAGTATTGTGGTATTGTGGGCATTAGAGCGTTTTTTATTCGGGCTCTGGTACTCTGGAATTACCTACCAGTAACAGGTTTCTCATTGTGCCCATTGGGTTAAGTTTTTACTTGCCCTGATGTGGGATCTGAGCCGAGGATCAGAATCGGAATCAGAAATACTTTACTAATCCCGGGGGTGAAATTACAATTTTCAGCACAATCCTATTCAAGATCAGACAAACATTGCAGGGAGACAAAACAGGATCGCTGACGGGTCTGCCAACTTCCGGTGAGATACAGGCAGAGGTGGGTACTGTTACTTTAGAGATTTACTACTCAAGTAAAAGTAAGGAGTAGTCACCCAAATATTTACTTGAGTAAAAGTAAAAAGTATGTTGTGAAAAAACTACTCAAGTACTGAGTAACTGATGAGTAACCTGATTACAGCAACAAATAATGCACAAAAACATAAAAATAGCAATGAGCAAATTCAGAGCCATGAATATCTCTTAAGCAACTAAAACAATAATATATCTTAAATAATGTTACATTAAGATAAAAAAAATTAAGGCACATTGAGCCACAGTAACTTAACAGCACCATAGGCTCAATAGGCATTCATTGATTGATTGATTGAAACTTGTATTAGTAGATTGCACAGTACAGTACATATTCCGTACAATTGACCACTAAATGGTAACACCCCAATAAGTTTTTCAACGTTAATCAATTACTTAATAAATGACCAAGTCGAGGTGATCTACCTCATATATACATACACACACACATATATATATATATATATATATATATACATATATATATATATATATATATATATATATATATACATACATTTATATATACGGTATATAATTTATATTTAATATATTTTGCCGTTTTTGTTGACATGTTAAAGGTGTTTTAATGAATATACATGCATGTTTAACACATAGATTCCTATCTTTCATGAAGACAAGAAAATAAGTTAGTGTATTACCTGATTCTGATTACTTGCATTTTAGTGCTGATAACGTCCACTTTTTCAAATGGAGGAGAAAAAAAGTTCCTCTTTTCTGAGTAATTCCACATGAAAGTCGTTGGTTTTTGGCATCTTATTTGTCCAGCTTCCATATTCGTTTTTATACACCTTACAAGAAATACATTGGCGGCAAACTCTGTAGCTTGCTAGCTTGTTTGCTCCGGCTTTCGGAGACTCTTATTTTGTTAGCGCAGGCGCGATGGAGCGGCGCTTTTATTGTGAAGACAGGAACTGTGCGATCATTTTTTAGGCTTTTGACGGGAAGTACGGTTGAAGTAAAACGTGTCTTTTTTCCTTTACACTTTTGATTGATTGATTGAAACTTTTATTATTAGATTGCACAGTACAGTACATATTCCGTACAATTGACCACTAAATGGTAACACCCCAATACGTTTTTCAACTTGTTTAAGTCGGGTCATGTGACCGCCTGGCTCTGTTTGATTGGTCCAACGTCACCAGTGACTACATGTGATTGGTGAAATGCAGGCATGCGTAGATCCTACTTTGAAGCTCTGTCATTAACCAAAACAAACATTAATAGATCGATTAAAAAAAAGTAGCGAGTAGCGAGCTGAATGTAGATAAATGGAGCGGAATAAAAGTAGCGTTTCTTCTCTATAAATATACTCAAGTAAAAGTAAAACTACGCGTAGAAGTACAATTTATCCCAAAAGTTACTGAAGTAAATGTAACGGAGTAAATGTAGCGCGTTACTACCCACCTCTGGATACAGGTAAACAATGGGGTAAGGGTGGGATGTCGTTGTGGTTTGTGCAGCCCTTTGAGGCATTGGTGATTAAGAGCTATATAAGTAAACTTTGATTGATTGATTGATTGATTGATTGATTGATTGATTGATTCATTGATTGATTGATTGATTTTGAGTAACCTCAGAGAGGCATATTTGAATTTGTGTCTTGAATTAAATGGTAAAAATGGTAAATGGTTGTACTTGTATAGCGCTTTTCTACCCCTTTTTAAGGATCACACAGCGCTTTGACATTCACACACTGATGACGGGAGATGCCATGCAATAATAATAATAATAATAGATTTTATTTGTAAAAAGCACTTTATGTTGAGCAAACAACCTCAAAGTGCCACAGTGTAAAAAAAATAGTAATAATAAAAAATAAATAAAATATAAAACTAGAAACAGCCCAAAGGCTACAACCAGCATGCATGTCTATAAAAAGGCTTTTTTTTAAAGATGGGTTTTTAAGCCTTTTTCAAAAGCATCCACAGTCTGAGGTGCCCTCAGGTTGTCAGGGAGAGCGTTCCACAGACTGGGAGCCGCGGAGCAGAAAGCCCGGTCTCCCATTGTTCGAAGCTTTGTCCGTGGAGGTTGGAGGAGGTTTGCCTGTATGGAGTGGAGGTGTCGTGTGGAGGATTTGGGGGTGAGCAGTTCCTTGAGGTATAGGAGGGCATTTCCATGGAGGCACTGGTGGGTTAGTAGGGAGATTTTGAATTCAATCCTGAATGGAACAGGCAGCCAGTGAAGGGATTTGAGAGTTGGTTTGATGTGGTCCTGTTTCCGCACTCTCATCAGGATTCTTGCAGCACTATTTTGTATGTACTGCAGCTTCTGGATGTTCTTGCTGGGGATCCTGACAAGAAGTGCGTTGCAGTAGTCGAGCCTGGAGTCGAGCCTGGAGGAGACGAAGGCGCTAACCAGGTCCCAACAGGAGCAAGGGTGAAGTGTCTTGCCCAAGGACACAACGGACGTGACTAGGATGGTAGAAGGTGGGGATAGAACCAGTAACCCTCAGATAACCCATTATTTTGTATTTATTATAAACAGTATTTATAAAACGACCATGTTCTATCCATACAGATGAGGCATGCCTAGAATGTATTGAAATGATAAGGCATCTTTGAAAAAACCTCAAATTTAATATGAGTGTTTAATTTAATTTGTGTATCTAATTGGAGATTAGAGTGTTCTGGGTTACGATAAAAAAGATATGGTCATCCTGTGCTATGTCCTGTCCTTTTTCTTGAACCAGTTTTTGTGGACCATACGTTATTTTCCTAAATGTTAATCAGCGATTTCTTTATGGCAACCGCACAACATAGTCTTTCACTTTTCTCTTTTCTATTGATAAGTGAGGACAATTGATTATTACAAACAAATTACAATTCACACACAACAATTATTTGTTGTACTCACGGTGTGTCTATGTTCCCCTGATTAATTGAAGGATATTTCAAATAGTAGCCCCTCTCTCTGCAGGAACAAACCTGCTTTGTGTGCGCAGGGGCAATATTTCTTGGAGTCCATTAAAAATGGAGGCTGGACATGTAAACAGATAAAGACCATGTTAGTGAGCAGACTTTGAACTGAACAGAGCGCCTGTCTCTTTAAGGACACATGTGTATAACAAGTCTTTCCAGACCTGCCTTCTGATGAAGTAGCCTTATAAAAAAAAGCCCCAAGCGGAAACGAGCGCTGCACCGATGCTTTGATGCATGTTGCTACACGTCAAAGACGTAGACGTCTTTTTGGATTGCAGGGCTCACCTCTACCTGGAACACCCATTAAAGCTCTTTATGTTGACTTTGAAGCTGTGCTGCCAGCTAAATTATATGTGCCAATGTCACGTTGATGCATTACATGCTATGTGTCTGCATTTGTTAGGTGTTGTCACCTAAAAAAACAATTGTATATTTCATTATAACTAAAAACTTTTAACCACCCATCGGAATAAAAGAAGGAATAAAAGCACAGTCTTCCTCGTCAAAATCGCAGTCTGTCTACAATTGTCAATTTTTTTATGCTGCCAGAAAGAAACTATACCTGCTGTTAATCATGACCACATGAATGCATTGTATATATATATATATATATATATATATATATATGTATATATATATATATATATATATATATATATATATATATATATATATATATATATATAAACCCGTATATGTACAGTAATTTAAACCCAAAATCTAGTTCAGGGGTCGGCAACCCACAATATTGAAAGAGCCATATTGAAGCAAAAATTAAAAAATGTGTCGGGAGCTGCTAAAAATTTGAATTATATAAGTCTTATAATGCAGGCAACACATGATAACAGTGTCTAAATTAGCTGTAATAGCCTAATAGCAAAGGCTAACTCAAATGTTTGTTGACAGAATTGTTGTATTTTAATTTTTATTCTACACATTTTTGCAACGCTGAAAACCATTAGTAAAATAGAGGCTTCTCACAGGATAGGATCACTCCTGGAAATTACTGGCTCAGAATGTCCAAATGTATAGATGTGTGTGTCCAAGTTTAAGGAAACAGCAGGCTGTCTTCATCTAATGGATTTATTACAATCTTTGCAAGCTGGGTAACATTTGCTGTGGTCTGGAAATACATGGCACACAAACAACTGTCAGACGTACAGCCAATGCTACATACAGATAATGTGTCATGAGACATGCAAATATAGATTAAATATACAGAGGACATAAGTAAAGGAAATTAAATGAGCTCAAATATACCTACAAACGTGGGATAATGATGCAATATGTACATACAGCCAGCCTAAATTGCAAGTTAGCATTGATTAGCTTGCAGTCTCGCATTGAGCAAATATGCCTGGTGTCTGATAAGCACTCCAGCAAATCAGTAAATTCAACAAAGTTCACCTTTGTGCTTTCACGCACAGCATAAAACGTTTGGTGGACAAAATGAGACAAAAAAGGAGTGGCATGAAACATGTCTTTCTGTGGCAGCATGGGAAAAAGTTGTACATGTAAACAAACTACGATGAGTTCAAGGATCGCTGAAATTAGTAGGACAAAACGGCGCTTGCCAAATACTCTCATCAGTGAATCATGTATAACATAAACAGTGGGATTTCTAAGAATTAGGAAGGTTTGTGTGATGTTTTTTCTCCTACAAAAGAATATACTAACACAAAAAATAAAAAAATGTTCTTCATCTTTTTCCAATTCCACACATCTCTGAAAGACGTCCAGAGAGCCACTAGAGCCGCTTTGCTGACCCCCAATTTAGTTAGATACAAAGGTGGGTAGAGTAGCCAGAAATTGTACTCAAGTAAGAGTACTGTTACTTTAGAGATTTACTATTCAAGTAAAAGTAAGGAGTAGTCACCCAAATATTTACTTGAGTAAAAGTAAAAAGTATGTTGTGAAAAAACTACTCAAGTACTGAGTAACTGATGAGTAACCTGTTTGTTTAATAATTACGGCAGCAGATAATGCACAAAAACATAAAAGTAGCAATGAGCAAATTCATAGCCAGGAATATCTCTTAAGCAACTAAAACAATAATATATATTAAATATTCCGCCCGATTGTAGCTGAGATAGGCGCCAGCGCCCCCCGCGACCCCAAAAGGGAATAAGCGGTAGAAAATGGATGGATGGATAATAATACATTAAAATAAAAAAATTAAGGCAAATTGAGCCACAATAACTTATCAGCACCATAGGCTCAGTAGGCATTTATTTATTGATTGATTGATTGATTGATTGATTGAAACTTGTATTAGTAGATTGCATAGTACAGTACATATTCCGTACAATTGACCACTAAATGGTAACACCCCAATAAGTTTTTCAACGTTAATCAATTACTTAATAAATGACCAAGTCGAGGTCATCTACCTCATATATACATACACACATCATATATATATATATATATATATATATAAATATATATATATGTTTTTTATTTTGCCGTTTTTGTTGACATGTTAAAGGTGTTTTAATGAATATACATGCATGTTTAACATATAGATTCCTATCTTTCATGAAGACGAGAATATAAGTTGGTGTATTACCTGATTCTGATGACTTGCATTGATTGGAATCAGACAGTATAGTGCTGATAATGTCCACATTTTCAAATGGAGGAGAAAAAAAGTTCCTCTTTTCTGTCTAATACCACATTAAAAAGTTGTTGGTTTTTGGCATCTTATTTGTCCAGCTTCCATATTCGTTTTTATCCACTTTACAAGAAATTAATTGGCGGCAAACTCCGTAGCTTGCTCGCTTGTTTGCGCTGGCTTTCGGAGACTCTTATTTTGTTAGCGCAGGCGCGATGGAGCTTTTATTGTGAAGACAGGAACTTTGCGATCAGTCTTTAGGCTTGTGATGGGAAGTACGGTTGAAATAAAGTATTTTTTCCTTTACACTTTTGATGGATTGATTGAAACTTTTATTAGTAGATTGCACAGTACAGTACATATTCTGCACAATTGACCACTAAATGGTAACACCCCAATAAGTTTTTCAACTTTTTCGGTCGGATTCGACGTGTGACGGTCACGTGAACGCTTGGTTTTGTTTGATTGGTCCAAAGCGTGCATTAACAGATCGATAAAAAAAAAAAGTAGCGAGTAACGAGCTGATTGTAGATAAATGGAGCGGAGTAAAAGTAGCGTTTCTTCTTTATAAATATACTCAAGTAAAAGTAAAAGTATGTTGCATTAAAACTACTCGTAGAAGTACAATTTATCCTAAAAGTTACTCAAGAAGATGTAACGGAGTAAATGTAGCGCGTTACTACCCACCTCTGGTAAGATATATCTCTGACTTAAAGGTATCTGTCAAATGTATTTACAGGTATTTTTATGTTTATTGACTTCTGTTTACCAAGTATTTTTTACTACCAAAATTGATTTTTAATTGATGTACATGCCATACATACAATATACAGTAGTACAGTACCTCAATTTATGAGTATTTTGAGATACTAGCTGTCTCTCGGCTACTTGTTGCAAGCATACATTTTAAACACCAACCTCCCCACCACTAATGGGTGTAATAAATCTGCGTCCGATCCCTTGACAAAACATCCGATTTTCCTCGGTTGGAATTGAATGCACTTATGTGATCTGTTTTTTTTCTGTTTGTTTATTTCGGTGTACAATATGATTATTAAGATCGTGTTTTAATCGTATTATTTAACTATCCATGCACAATATCTATTATTTTTTATTAATTTTAAGTGTTTTTGTTACCATATATAAAAAAAACTGCTCTGCAACAACGCACTTTCCCAATTGAGCTATAAATAAAAGTGTCATGTCCTATTAAAATATCCTGTTAAAAAAAATCTGTAGATTTTACAGTAAAAAACTGCAACGCAGTCTCCAGAAATTTACAGTACAACTTATGCTGGTGTTTACTATAAATTATTGTAAATTGGAAAAAGCCATCATTAGGGTCCTTGGCCCATAGCAAAGGACTCCAAAAGAGTCCTTTGCTATGGGCCAAGGACCCTATTGAAACTGCTGTGTTTTATTATTATTCCGCACCTACGCGCTGTAATTTGACCCCCTTAACATGCTTCAAAACTCACCAAATTTGACACACACGTCGGTATAGCAAACCTTCCCAACATATTAAGCAACACATTCCCCAAAATGAAAATTGCGCTCTAGCGCCCCCTAGGAAATAATTACAGACAAAACTGCATGTAACTTCTGTTAGGAATGTCATAGCGACATGAAACAAAAACTCCTATGTAGGTCTGACTTAGACCCAATTTCCATACACTCACTTCTTTCAGCAAAAATCTACAGGAAGTTGGCAGAAACCCCTTCAAAATAAAATTTGCGCAAAAAATGCAATTTTTGCCTCTTTGCGCTGTAATTTGACCCCCTTAAAATTATTCAAAACTCACCAAACTTGGCGCACACATCTGGACTGGCAAAAATTGCGATCTAATGAAAAAAACAAACCCCAAAATCAAAAAATGCGCTCTAGCGCAATTTTTTTAATAAAACACAGAAAAAACTGCTCCTAGGAAGACAACACAAACAAAATTGCTTGTAACTTCCAGTAGGAATGCCGCAAAGACATGAAACAAAAACTTCTATGTAGGTCTCACTTAGACCTACATTTTAATAATTGACAGCCTGCAGAAAAAATCAACAGGAAGTTGGCAATTACCCCTTCAAAATAAAAGTTTTGTGAAAACCCGTCACCTTTTTTCAAACGAAAACTCCTCCGAGTGCGTTTGTCGTTTCGGCTTCAAACTCGCACAGGAGAGAGTTTGGACCATTCTGATTAAAAGCATGGATCAGAGTTTTGATTACTGCTCCGGTTTTGATTTTACGTGCCTTCAAAGAACACCCGCCTAAATTTTCCAAAAAAATGTCATTTTTGCCTCTTTCATCTGTAATTTGACCCCTTTACAATGCTTCAAAACTCACCAAACTTGGCACACACATCAGGACTGGCAACAATTGCGAGCTAATAAAAAAAACAAACCCCAAAACTCAAAATTGTGCTCTAGCGCCTCCTAGGAATACAACACAGGCATACTGCTCCTAGGAAGAAAACACAGACAAAACTGCTTGTAACTTCAGGTAGGAATGTCAAAGAGACATGAAACAAAAACCACTATGTAGGTCTCATTTAGACCTACATTTGAATAATTAACATACTTTAGCAAAAATCAACAGGTAGTTTGATATTTTCACTTCAATACAACAACTGCATTACTTTCACAATGCATTAGATTCTCAAAATAGTGGCTCCAAGGCGTCTTTTACCGCTGGGTCTCGGGGGCAGCAGCCAAAGGCGGACCCGACCAACGCTGCTTGCAGCTTTAATTGTTATTGTTATGGCAATATTCTGTCAACAGAGCTGCCATTTTTATTTATAGTGCATTCCTATAAATGGAACAATGGATACCCATATTATTTTTACAGTTAAATTCTAGCGACTAAGTTCCTACTTCTCGTGCATGCTTGCCTGCACCACGACAGAGCGGTTGAACCGTCACTGTAACAACAGAGACGAATATCCAACCACCATGTGACACCAACATTAACGCCAATTTTGGGTCCCTCTTCAAGGTAAATGATGCACATTAATATGATATTTTATTTAAAACGTCTTTAGTAGTTTGTAGTTGCTTATCTAATTTCTTACACAAAAGTGTGTTTTTTAAATTGTGTTGGTTTGATTGATTTCAATTCATTTAAATGGACAGCCATCCATCCATCCATCCATTTTCTTCTGCTTATCCAAGGTCATGTCCCTCTCCCCACCCACTTCGTCCAGCTCCTCCTGGGGGAACTCGAACTGTTCCCAGGCCAGCCGGGAGACATAGTCTTCCCAACGTGTCCTGGATCTTCCCCGTGGCCTCCTACCATTCGGACGTGCCCTAATGCGTCCGGGTGGGATCCTGACCAGATGCACAAACCACATCGTCTGGCTCCTCTAGCTGTGGAGGAGCAGCGACTTTACATTGAGCTCCTCCCGGATGACAGAGAGGGGAGGCGCAACAGAAAATAATTGAGAAGCACTGCTCTAAAGTAACACTTATTTTACTTGAGTACACATTTTGGTTACTCTTCTCACCTGTGGCAGGTAGGAGGGGTCTTCGATATCCGACAATTCCACTGGGGAGGTTGATTGATGAAATATAATTAAGAAGTATCTTAAAACCCATTTCTCATTCTAGTCTTTAAAGGCCTACTGAAATGAGATTTTCTTATTTAAACGGGGATAGCAGGTTCATTTCCATGTGTCATACTTGATCATTTTGCGATATTGCCATATTTTTGCTGAAAGGATTTAGTAGAGAACGTCGACAATAAAGTTTGCAACTTTTGGTGCAGATAAAAAAGCCTTTTCTTTACCAGAAATTGCATACGATGACGTCACAAGGGTGAGGGCTCCTCACGTCCTCACATTGTTTTTAATAGGAGCCTCAAGCAGAAAGAGCTATTCCGACCGAGAAAATGACAATTTCCCCATTAATTTGAGCGAGGGTGAACGATTAGTGGATGATGATATTGATAGCGAAGGACTAGAAAAATAAATAAATAAAGTTAAAAAAAAAAAAAGGCGATTGCATTGGGACGGATTCAGATGTTTTTAGACACTTTTACTAGGATAATTCTGAGAAATCCCTTATCTTTCTATTGTGTTGCTTGTGTTTTATCAATAAATCAATTAATGTTTATTTATCTAGCCCCAAATCACAAATGTCTCATAGGACTGCACAAATCATTACGACTACAACATCCTCGGAAGAACCCACAAAAGGGCAAGGAAAACTCACACCCAGTGGGCAGGCAGAATTCACATCCAGTGGGACGCCAGGCACAATGCTGACTATGAGAAACCTTGGAGAGGACCTCAGATGTGGGCAACCCCCCCCCCTCTATGGGACCGAAAGCAATGGATGTCGAGCGGGTCTAACATGATACTGTGAAAGTTCAATCCATAGTGGCTCCAACACAGCCGCGAGAGTTCAGTTCAAGCGGATCCAAGACAGCAGCGGGAGTCCCGTCCACAGGAAACCATCTCAAGCGGAGGCGGATCAGCAGCGTAGAGATGTCCCCAACCCATACACAGGCAAGCGGTCCATCCTGGGTCCCGACGAGCGGCCCATCCTGGGTCTCGACTCTGGACAGCCAGTACTTCATCCATGGTTATCAGACCGGACCCCCTCCACAAGGGAGGGAGGGACATAGGAGAAAAAAGAAAAGAAGCGGCAGATCAAATGGTCTAAAAAGGAGGTCTATTTCAAGACTAGAGTATACAGATGAGTTTTAAGGTGAGACTTAAATGCTTCTACTGAGGTAGCATCTCGAACTGTTACCGGGAGGGCATTCCAGAGTACTGGAGTCCGAATGGAAAACGCTCTATAGCCCGCAGACTTTTTTTGGGCTCTAGGAATCAGTAATAAGCCGGAGTCTTTTGAACGCAGATTTCTTGCCGGGACATATGGTACAATACAATCGGCAAGAGAGGCTGCAGCTAGACCGTGTAGTATTTTATACGTAAGTAGTAAAACCTTAAAGTCACATCTTAAGTGCACAGGAAGCCAGTGCGGGTGAGCCAGTATAGGTATATATGTATGTATATATGTATATAAAGGTATATACAGTATAGGTATATATGTATGTATATATGTATATAAAGGTATATACAGTATAGGTATATATGTATGTATATATGTATATAAAGGTATATACAGTATAGGTATATATGTATGTATATATGTATATAAAGGTATATACAGTATAGGTATATATGTATGTATATATGTATATAAAGGTATATACAGTATAGGTATATATGTATGTATATATGTATATAAAGGTATATACAGTATAGGTATATATGTATATAAAGGTATATACAGTACAGACGTAATATGATCAAACTTTCTTGTTCTTGTCAAAAGTCTAGCAGCCGTATTTTGTACCAACTATAATCTTTTAATGCTAGACATGGGGAGACCCGAAAATAATACGTTACAGTGAGATTAAATAGTACCTGATAGTCGGAGGGGTGTGTCCAGGGGTGTCTTGAGGCCAGTGTCTGAGGGAAGTCAACGGCAGACACAAGGACGGCGCAAACGCCACAGATCTCCAGTAAGAGGTGACTTTTTAACACAATTTTCTCACCGAAACCTGCCGGTTGACAAGTGGTCGGGATCCATGTTCGCTTGACCGCTCTGATCCACAGTAAAGCTTCACCTCCGGGAATTTTAAATAAGGAATCACCGTGTGTTTGTGTGGCTAAAGGCTAAAGCTTCCCAACTCCATCTTTCTACTTTGACTTCTCCATTATTAACTGAACAAATTGCAAAAGATTCAGCAACACAGATGTCCAGAATACTGTGTAATTGGGCGATGAAAAGAGACAACTTTTAGCCGCAAATAGTGCTGCGTTACTATTTCCTGACAGTCCATGACGTCACACGTCGTCATTCCGCGACGTTTTCAACAAGAAACTCCGCGGGAAATTCAAAA
This sequence comes from Nerophis ophidion, assembly GCF_033978795.1. NCBI lineage: Eukaryota > Metazoa > Chordata > Actinopteri > Syngnathiformes > Syngnathidae > Nerophis > Nerophis ophidion. The sequence continues at coordinate 50,590,233 of NC_084622.1, forward strand.
TTGCAATTTAGTAAACTAAAGCGGCCGTATTGGTATGTGTTGCAATGTTAATATTTCATCATTGATATATAAACTATCAGACTGCGTGGTCGCTAGTAGTGGCTTTCAGTAGGCCTTTAAATAGACACCCCCTTTTAGAGCAGTTGATCTGCCGTCTCTCTTTTCTGCTCTGCCCCCCTCTCCTGCGTTGAAAGGTTACCAGGTGACCACAGATGACGCGCTAGCTGTTCAAAGTCAGGACCACTCCCCTGTGCATCAGTTGGGGACTTGCCTCCACTCAAGATGGTCCCCTGCTGGCCCCACTATGGACTGGACTCTCACACTATTCAATCAATCAATGTTTACTTATGTAGCCCTAAATCACAAGTGTCTCAAAGGGCTGCACAAGCCACAACGACATCCTCGGCTCAGATCCCACATACAGGCAAGAAAAAACTCAACCCAATGGGTCAATGAGAACCCCCCTCCCCCCCCCACATCGAGTGGATCTACCATAATATTGTGAGAATCCAGTCCATAGTGGATCTAACATAGTCCAGTATTACCTAGATCCACTTGGCATCCATTGCACCGGTCGCCCGTGGGGGGATCCTCACATCTGCGGTCCCCTCCGAGAGTTCTCCTAGAGTTTTTTTTCTTGACCTTATATGGGATCTGAGCCAAGGATGCCGTTATGGCTTGTGCTGCCCTTTGAGACACTAGTGATTAAGGTCTATTTAAATCAACTTTGATTGATTGATATGTTAGATCCACTATGGACTGGATTCTCACAATATTATGCTAGATCCACTCGATGTGGCGGGGGGGGTTCTCATTGACCCATTGGGTTGAGTTTTTTCTTGCCTGTATGTGGGATCTGAGCCGAGGATGTCGTTGTGGCTTGTGCAGCCCTTTGAGACACTTGTGATTTAGGGCTACATAAGTAGTCTGTCTATCTGTGTTGGCCCTGCGATGAGATGGCGACTTGTCCAGGGTGTACCCCGCCTTCCGCCCGATTGTAGCTGAGATAGGAGCCAGCGCCCCCCCCCCCCCGAACCCAAAAGGGAATAAGCGGTAGAAAATGGATGGATGGATGATTGATAAACTTTGAAAAAAAGAAGTGCATTTAGACTTTCTTGAAAAAGTTTGTGGAATTCATTAATGAGGTCAACAGCATGTTTGTTTCAAAAAATGGAATTCTCACTTTTTATTGACACTTGTATGAGGACATGAGGGTGTCTGTGAGTGTAGAAAAAAGGATACACTAACACAAAAGCCATTAAACACTATAATAATATACAAAACCCCAAAACAGTGAAGTTGACACGTGTAAATAGTAAATAAACACAGAATACAATCATTTGCGAATTATTTTCAACCAATATTCAATTGAATAGACTGCAAATACAAGACATTTAATGTTCAAACCAGTAAACTTGATTGTTTGTAAATATGAACTAATTTGGAATTTGATGCCTGCAACATGTTTTTGAAAAAGCTGGCACAAGTGGCCAAATAGACTGAGAATGTTGAGGAATGTTCATCAAACACTCATTTGGAACATCCCACAGGTGAACAGGCTAATTGGGAACAGGTGGGTGCCATGATTGGGTATAAGAGCAACTTTCCATTATTTCCTCAGTCATTCACAAACAAGGATGGGGCAAGGGTCACCACTTTGTCAACAAATACGTGGGCAAATTGTCGAACAGTTTAAGAACAACATTTCTCAAAAAGCTACTGTTAGGAATTTAGGGATTTCACCATCTACGGTCCATAATATCATCAAAAGGTTCAGAGAATCTGGAAAAATCACTGCAAGTAAGCAACAATGCCTAAAACTTACATTGAATGCCCGTGACCTTTGATCCCACAGGCAGTCCTGCATTAAAAACCGACATCAGTGCGTAAAGGATATCACTACATCCATCCATCATCTTCCGCTTATCCGAGGTCGGGTCGCGGGGGCAACTGCCTAAGCAGGGAAACCCAGACTTCCCTCTCCCCAGCCACTTCGTCTAGCTCTTCCCGGGGGATCCCGAGGCGTTCCCAGGCCAGCCGGGAGACATAGTCTTCCCAACGTGTCCTGGGTCTTCCCCGTGGCCTCCTACCGGTTGGACGTGCCCTAAACACCTCCCTAGGGAGGCGTTCGGGTGGCATCCTGACCAGGTGGCCGAACCACCTCATCTGGCTCCTCTCCATGTGGAGGAGCAGCAGCTTTACTTTGAGTTCCTCCCGGATGGCAGAGCTTCTCACCCTATCTCTAAGGAAGAGCCCCGCCACACGGCGGAGGAAACTCATTTCGGCCGCTTGTACCCGTGATCTTATCCTTTCGGTCATGACCCAAAGCTCATGACCATAGGTGAGGATGGGAACGTAGATCGACCGGTAAATTGAGAGCTTTGCCTTCCGGCTCAGCTCCTTCTTCACCACAACGGATCTGTACAACGTTCGCATCACTACATGGGCTCAGGAATAAGAGCAGCTTCCATGAAATGCTCAGTCATTCACAAACAAGGATGGGGCGAGGGTCAGCACTTTGTGAACAGATGCGTGAGCAAATTGTTGAACGGTTTAAGAACAACATTGCAAGGAATTTAGGGATCTCACCACATACAGTCCGTAATATTATCAAAAGGTTCAGAGAATCTGGAGAAATTCCTGCACGTAAGCCGCGAGGCCGAAAAACCAACATTGAATGCCCATGACCTTTAAACCATCAGGCGGTACTGCATCAAAAAGCGACATCAGTGTGTAAAGGATATCACCACATGGGCTCAGGAACTCTTCAGAAAACCACTGTCAGTAACTACAGTTGCTCGATACATCTGTAAGTGCAGGTTAAAACTGCTGTGCAAAGTGCAAGCCATTTATCAACAACACCCAGAAACGCCGCCGGCTTCACTGGTCCCTAAGATGGACTGATGCAAAGTGAAAAAGTGTTCTGAGGTCTGACAAGTTCACGTTTCAAATTGTTTTTGGAAACTGTGGACGCCGTGTTGCCTGGGCCAAAGAGGGAACAAACCATCCAGACTGTTATAGGCGCAAAGTTCAAAAGCGAGCATCTGTGATGGTATGGGGGTGCATTAGTGCCCAAGGCATGGGTAACTTACACATCTGTGAATGATAAATAAATAAATGATAAATGGGTTGTACTTGTATAGCGCTTTTCTACCTTCAAGGTACTCAAAGTGCTTTGACACTACTTCCACATTTACCCATTCACACACACATTCACACACTGATGGAGGGAGCTGCCATGCAAGGCGCCAACCAGCACCCATCAGGAGCAAGGGTGAAGTGTCTTACTCAGGACACAACGAGGTTGGTACTAGGTGGGATTTGAACCAGGGACCCTCGGGTTGCAGACGGCCACTCTCCCACTGCGCCACGCCGTCCAATCACTTGTCCATGTATTTATTTTTGGAGTTAAATGTAAATTAAAAGGTTAATATCTGTATTCGCACATGTGCGCCAATTTTTTATACTCGCACAACCTATTTTTAGTCGCAAATGCAAATAAATTACTCACACTGTACATTCCTGCATACTTCACACTAAAGTCCCAATTTCGCCAAAATAATAGATGCTTTATTTTGTTTTATATCGACAGAAAAACCAACTTCAAAACAACATCCTTGGTAGCAGTCATGGCGCCTGTTGTTTAGTTGGCCATACTCTCTTTATACACAACTCTGAACTCGTGTGTTGCCTTAGCTAGGAAGTAGTCTCTGCCATAAAGTTGAATATGCTAATCCATTCTTAGTGTTTAGTCAGTAAGTATCGTACTTATTACACACCTGCTGTTTGATTGGACAGTCATCTTAGTTGTAGTTTTAAATACCAAATTTGGAGGTGTTGAAATCGGCTTGTAAAATCGCTAATGCTAATCAGCAGCATGACTATGGCAAAGCCAATGTGAATTAGCATCAAACCAGTGCATTTTGGAGAAGTGGAGTCACACTGTTTAATATCAGGTGTACTTTCTTTAATGGCAAGGAAAATTGCAACATTACCCAGAGGCAGTTTGGCTGAGTACTACCTAATGCAGGGGTGCCCATTACGTCGATCGCGAGCTACCAGTCGACCGCGGGGGGTGTGTCAGTCGATCTCCAGCCAGGCTTTTAAATAAAATAGACCTAAAAATTAGTGATCATCAATCTTCACCAAGACGTCACTTAAATGACATTCACGGTACCGGAGGGTCTTGTGAGATGACGCTGGCTGCTGCAAGATCATTATTATTAAATATGACCGAGAGGAAGGCGAGAAACACTTTTTATTTCAACAGACTCTCGCGCCGTACCTTCCGTCAAAACTCTAAAGGCCGACTGCACATTTCCTATCTTCACAATAAAAGCCCTGCTTCATGCTGCCTGCGCTAACTAAATACAGAGTCTCGGAAAACTGGCGTGCACAAGCGATCCCTCAGAAAGCTGGCGTGCACAAGTGATGCAAGCTACGGAATTTGCGGCCAATGTTTTTCTTGTAAAGTGTATGGAAGCTGGATGAATTAGATGCCAAAAACCAACCACTTTCATGTGGTATTGTATAGAAAGGACAACATTTTTTTCTCCTCCATTTGAAAATGTGGGCGTTATCATCATTACTGTCTGATTCCAATCAATGCAAGTCATCAGAATCAGGTAATACACCAATTTATATTCTTGTCTTCGTGAAAGAAAGACATCTATATGTGTTACACATGCTTGTATTATCATTAAACACATTTAACTTGTTTACAAAAATGTCTCTTTCATAGATAAATAAATATAAATGATATATATAAATGAGGTAGATCCCCTCGAGTTGGTCAATTGAAAAGTAGCTCGCCTGCAGAAAAAGTGTGGGCACCCCTGACCTAATGGATTGTTTCCTTGCCAAGTGCAGTGTAGTTTGCAACCGAGCAACAGAAAGTATTGAAATGCATTATTTGCATGGCATAATTTTACGTGACTCGATACAGAGTAATGCCAACAGGATTAGGTCAGTTCCTATAAAAGTACTGAATTTGGTACCTATCCATTGGTATACGACACTCTGAAAACCTCTTGAGAGGTCATGTGGCATACGAGACGTTCGAGTAACCTTCACTGTTTCATTACTTACTAAGTTGAAAAGGATTTGCGAATCATTGTATTCTGTTTTTATTTACGATTTACACAACATGCCAACTCCACTGGTTTTGGGTTTTTGTAAACAAATTCCTGTAAAAACATGCGCTCTGCTCTCAGTAAAACTGCAGAAGTTTCTGCAAGGTTCTCCTGAGCGCCACCTTCTCCTCAGGCTTGCTGTCTGGTATCATGGTGGCGCTCCTCTCCGCGCTCAGTCGGATGCCAGGCCTCTTCTCCCGCACCAACCTAAGCCCCTCCGGTGTGATGTTCCTGCAGAAGTCCACCTCCACCTCCTCCAGGGCGGCGCCGTGAGCCACCAAGCCGTCCAGGATGCGGTCCGTGACGCGGACGCAGTTCTCCAGCTGGAGGCGCCGCAGCTTCCTGCAGCTCTGCAACAGCGAGACGACATCCTGATCTGTGATGTGACCACAGCCAGCCAGTTTCAAGGAGAGCAGGTTCGGGCACCTGCAGAGTTAAGACACCACAATTACTGCTCTGACTCACCTTGCACGCGCCGCACGTCTTATAGCGGGAGGGGATTAGTTTGTGTAAAGAGGGACTAGTCTTAAGTAAACAGTTGCTGCTTGGAGCGTGTGCGTGTTTACGCCATGAAAGAGAGGAAGGTATTGACACACATGATGAAAAGAGAAGCTCAGGAAGGCAGCAATATGATCTGCTCGGCAATAAAGGCCTCGCTCCACCACCTCCCTCTGGGAATATAATGTGTCAGGGGTCACCAACGCGGTGCCCGCGGGCACCAGGTCGCCCGTAAGGACCAGATGAGTCGCCCGCTGGCCTGTTCTAAAAATAGCTCAAATAGCAGCACTTACCAGTGAGCTGCCTTTATTTTTTCAATTTTATTTATTTACTAGCAAGCTGGTCCCGCTTTGCTCGCCATTTTTAATTCTAAGAGAGACAAAACTCAAATAGAATTTGAAAATACAAAAAAATATTTTAAAAGACTCGGTCTTCACTTGTTGGAATAAATTCATGTATTTTTTTACTTTGCTTCTTACAACTTTCAAAAAGACAATTTTAGAGAGAAAATACAATCTTATAAATGATTTTAGGATTTTTAAACACACCTTTTTACCTTTTAAATTCCTTCCTCTTCTTTCCTAACAATTTAAATCAATGTTCAAGTATTTTTTTTTTTTTATATATATATATATAGTAAAGAATAATAAAAATACATTTTAATTTATTTCTTCATTTTAGCCTCTGTTTCGATGAAGAATAATTGTGAAATATTTCTTCAGACTTATTATGATTAAAATAAAAGAAAATATTCGGGCTTCACGGTGGAAGAGGGGTTAGTGCGTCTGCCTCACAATACGAGGGTCCTGCAGTCCTGGGTTCAAATCCAGGCTCGGGATCTTTCTGTGTGGAGTTTGCATGTTTTCCCCGTGAATGTGTGGGTTCCCTCCGGGTACTCCGGCTTCCTCCCACTTCCAAAGACATGCACCTGGGGATAGGCCCCTCCCACCTCCAAAGACATGCACCTGGGGATAGGTTGATTGGCAACACTAAATTGGCCCTAGTGTGTGAATGTGAGTGTGAATGTTGTCTGTCTATCTGTGTTGGCCCTGTGATGAGGTGGCGACTTGTCCAGGGTGTACGCCGCCTTCCGCCCGATTGTAGCTGAGATAGGCGCCAGTGCCCCCCGCGACCCCAAAAGGGAATAACCGGTAGAAAAATGGATGGATGGATTCTGGCAAATCGAGAAAATCTTTATAATCAAATTTAAATCTTGTTTCGAAGTCTTTTGAATTTCTTTAAAAAATGTTGTTCTGGAAAATTTAGAAGAAATAATGATTTGTCTTTGTTAGAAATATAGCTTGGTCCAATTTGTTATATATTCTAACAAAGTGCAGATTGGATTTTAACCTACTTAAAACATGTCATCAAAATTCTAAAATTAATCTTAATGAGGAAAAATGACTAATGATGATCCATAAATTCCTTTTTCAATTTTTTCAAAAAGACTTGAATTAGCTAGTTTTTCTCTTCTTTTTTCGGTTGAATTTTGAACTTTAAAGGGTCGAAATTGAAGAAAAACTATGTTTCAAAATTTATTTTTAATTTTTTCCCTGTTTTCCCCTCTTTTAAACCTTTCGTTTAAGTGCTTTTTTCATCATAAAAACCTTCCGTAAAAGGAAAAAAAAATGTACGACGTAATGACAGACAGAAATACCCAGTTTTTCATCCATCCATCCATCCATTTTCTACCGCTTATTCCCTTTCGGGGTCGCGGGGGGCACTGGCGCCTATCTCAGCTACAATCGGGCGGAAGGCGGGGTACACCCTGGACAAGTCGCCACATCATCGCAGGGCCAACACAGATAGACAGACAACATTCACACTCACATTCACACACTAGGGCCAATTTAGTGTTGTCAATCAACCTATCCCCAGGTGCATGTCTTTGGAGGTGGGAGGAGCCTATCCCCAGGTGTATGTCTTTGGAAGTGGGAGGGGCCTATTCCAAGGTGCATGTCTTTGGAAGTGGGAGGAAGCCGGAGTACCTGGAGGGAACCCACGCATTCACGGGGAGAACATGCAAACTCCACACAGAAAGATCCTGAGCCTGGATTTGAACCCAGGACTGCAGGACATTCGTATTGTGAGGCAGACGCACTAACCCCTCTGCCACCGTGAAGCCCCCAGTTTTTCATGTATAGATTTATTTATTAAAGGTAAATTGAGCAATATGGCTATTTCTGGCAATTTATTTAAGTGTGTATCAAACTGGTAGCCCTTCGCATTAGTCAGTACCCAAGAAGTAGCTCTTGCTTTCAAAAAGGTTGCTGACCCCTGATGTATGTGTTTCATCTTCACAGGCCGCACAATAACAGGATGTTTGATGAATTACAACTTGGCCGAGGGCTCATTTTATCGCCACGCATATTTGGCGGTGGCAGCGCGGCGCTGACAAGAGGCACGCCGGTGGCAGAGGCATGTCGCTCATGTCCGCTATTGCAGCTTACATAAAGACTTACATAATCTCACCGCTTTGCCACATGTGAGCCAAACATATTCCAGTGGAGGGTGGCGGGCGCTGCCCCAGTAACCTTATTGCGTGCCACGTGCACACGCACATGTGGCGTGATCACTTTTTAGTCCTTTATTGAAACAAATGAATAAAACCGCCCACTAAGGGAGATTCCCCCTGCTGACTGTGACATGAAGGCGAGAGATAAAAAGTGACATAAGACTCTCTCTCTCATGACGACTCCCTGTTTTTTTCAATGTGCATACTTTTATGTTCCTCTCTAATTCGGATCATTAAAGTGACGCAAATACAGTACATACACATTCACTGTACAATCATACACATACTGTACATACACAAGTACATATGCATACATACACTCATGCATATACAGTGGAGCAAAAAAGTATTTAGTCAGCCAGCGATTGTGCAAGTTCTCCCACTTAAAATGATGACAGAGGTCTGTAATTTTCATCATAGGTACACTTCAACTGTGAGAGACAGAATGTGAAAAAAAAATTCAGGAATTCACATTGTAGGAATTTAAAAAAATATATTTGTAAATTATGGTGGAAAACCATTCAAAGCTCTCACTGATGGAAGGAGGTTTCGGCTCAAAATCTCACGATACATGGCCCCATTCATTCTTTCCTTAACACGGATCAATCGTCCTGTCCTCTTAGCAGAAAAACAGCCCCAAAGCATGATGTTTCCACCCCCATGCTTCACAGTAGGTTTGGTGTTCTTGGGATTCAACTCAGTATTCTTCTTCCTCCAAACACGACGAGTTGAGTTTATACCTAAATGTATACATGGATGATACAGCAGAGGATTGGGAGAATGTCATGTGGTCAGATGAAAGCAAAATAGAACTTTTTGGTATAAACTCAACTGGTTGTATTTGGAGGAAGAAGAATACTGAGTTGCATCCCAAGAACACCATCCCTACTGTGAAGCATGGGGGTGGGAACATCATGCTTGGGGGCTGTTTTTCTGCTAAGGGGACAGGACGATTGATCCGTGTTAAGAAAAGAATGAATGGGGCCATATATCGTGAGATTTTGAGCCAAAACCTCCTTCCATCAGTGAGAGCTTTGAATGGTTGACCAAATACTTATTTTCCACCATAATTTACAAATATATTTTTTAAAATTCCTACAATGTGAATTCCTGAATTTTTTTTTCATATTCTGTCTCTCACAGTTGAAGTGTACCTATGATGGAAATTAAAGACCTCTGTCATCATTTTAAGTTGGGAGAACTTGCACAATCGTTGGCTGACTAAGTACTTTTTTGCCCCACTGTATGTACTCTGATGGTTAACGTGGACCCCGACAAGTTGAACAACTTATCCGGGTGTTATCATTTAGTGGTCAATTGTGATATGTACTGTACTGTAGGGGGGTTGGGGGGGTGTTCAGGTGGGCGGGGTTGGGGGGCTGGGGTATGGTGGTAGCGGGGGTGTATATTATAGCGTCTCGGAGGAGTTAGTGCTGCTAGGGGTTCTGGGTATTTGTTCTGTAGTGTTTATGTTGTTTTACGGTGAAGATGTTCTCCCGAAATGTGTTCGTCATTCTTGTTTGGTGTGGGTTTACAGTGTGGCACATATTTGTAATAGTGTTAAAGTTGTTTATACTGCCACCCTGATTGTGACCTATATGGCTGTTGATCAAGTATGCTTGCATTCACGTATCTGTATATCTAAGCCGCATATACTTTGTGACTGGGCCAGCACGCTGTTTGAATGGAGGAAAAGTGGATGTCACGACAGGTTGTAGAGGACGCTAAGAGCAGTGCCTTTAAGGCACTCCCCCAATATGGTTGTCCGGGTGGGAATCTGGAGAAATTCGGGAGAATGGTTGCCCCGGGAGATTTTTGGGAGGGGCACAGAAATTCGCGTCCGCTTTAATACTTTGCTCTCTGAGTGCTGTCCGGCCGGCCACATCTAGTGTGTGGCCGCTGACCCAGCGCTTAAGCGACTGCAAGGCATACTTGTTTAAAAGCCATACAGGTTACACTGAGGGTTGTGATATAAACAGCTTTAACACTCTTACTAATATGCGCCACACTGTGAATCAACACCAAACAAGAATGGCAAACACATTTCGGGAGAACATCCGCACTGTAACACAACATAAACATGACAGAAAAAATACCCAGAATCCCATGCATCCCTAACTCTTCCGGGCTACATTATACACCCACCTACCTCCGTGTATCGGTTGAGGTGGGCGGGGTTGGGGGGGTATATATTGTAGCCCGGAAGAGTTAGGGCTGCATGGGATTCTGGGTATTTGTTCTCTTGTGTTTATGTTGTGTTACGATGCGGATGTTCTCCCAAAATGTGTTTGTCATTCTTGTTTGGTGTGGGTTCACAGTGTAGCACATATTTGTAATATATGTATATGTATATATATATGTATATGTATAAATATATATATATATATATATATATATATATATATATATATATGGGCTTCACGGTGGCAGAGGGGTTAGTGCGTCTGCCTCACAATAAGAAGTTCCTGCAGTCCTGGGTTCAAATCCAGGCTCGGGATCTTTCTGTGTGGAGTTTGCATGTTCTCCCCGTGAATGTGTGGGTTCCCTCCGGGTACTCCGGCTTCCTCCCACCTCCAAAGACATGCACCTGGGGATAGGTTGATTGGCAACACTAAATTGGCCCTAGTGTGTGAATGGGAGTGTGAATGTTGTCTGTCTATCTGTGTTGGCCCTGCGATGAGGTGGCGACTTGTCCAGGGTGTACCCCGCCTTCCGCCCGATTGTAACTGAGATAGGCGCCAGCGCCCCCCGCAACCCCAAAAGGGAATAATAAGCGGTAGAAAATGGATGGATATATATATATATATATAGGACATTTATCATTTGTTTTCAAAAGGGTTACAAAAAAGTGTGACCTCAAAAATGTACTGTGGGGCCGCATTTTGAAAAGTCCTAGCCCCAACACTGATGGAGTACTGGTGCGCGCAAAAATAGCAGCAGGCGGCTGTGGCCTGCGGGCCGATTCTAATACTGATCAAATATCATCCCGGGGCCCATAGATAATTCATTCGTGGGCCCGCTGGCCTTGACTTTGACACCTTCGAGCAAAGGTCAAAGTTAGGGTCAACAATTTTTTGCCCGAGCTTTCTCACAGTCATAGTTTTTCCAATAGTATTAGTTCTTAAGAAGATAAACAATCCTATAGATTTTGAACAAAATGCTCGCTGAGGTGATAAAAATCCCCACGTGTCCAAAATATCTCCCCACGTTTTTGTTTACTGTGTTGAAGCAGTCACATGTTTTTCACACTTTTTGGGACGATTCCTATCCGTCAGATGAAGGACCCTGCTGACTTGGCAGGGCGTCTGGTACATATGTGACACTAAGGTCAGGGGTCATACAGTGTGAGCACATGTTGTTACTGCTCCTCGCGTGTTGGAGGGGATCTGAGGAATGGTGACCTGGTTCGCTCTAAGGACAGAGGTCACATTATAATTCTCGTGGATATTTTTGGACAGCAAAGGGAGCTTTATTATAGAAATAAGATTATCCCCTCTTTATTTTTTCTTTCCATGGAAGACGTGTTCAGGCTGCTATGAATCAAATAATAATTGCACACTGTGAGCCTTGTGACATTTCCCAAAAGAACTACAATTACCTCAATAACGTCCTATTTGGTTTCTGAACGCTTATTTTATCTCCTCAAAATTATGCAGACAAGTTCATATTCAGGTTGGAAGTGATTGTTTGCAACATGTTATACCGTATTTTCCGGATCGTAGGGAGCACTGGATTATAAAGAGCACTACTGATGAATGGTCTATTTTTTATCTTTTTTCATATATGAGGCGCACCGAGGGCTTCACAGTGGCAGAGGGGTTAGTGCGTCTGCCTCACAATACGAAGGTCCTGCAGTCCTGGGTTCAAATCCAGGCTCGGGATCTTTCTGTGTGGAGTTTGCATGTTCTCCCCGTGAATGCGTGGGTTCCCTCCGGGTACTCCGGCTTCCTCCCACTTCCAAAGACATGCACCTGGGGATAGGTTGATTGGCAACACTAAATTGGCCCTAGTGTGTGAATGTGAGTGTGAATGTTGTCTGTCTATCTGTGTTGGCCCTGCGATGAGATGGCGACTTGTCCAGGGTGTACCCTGCCTTCCGCCTGATTGTAGCTGAGATAGGCGCCAGCGCCCCCCGCGACCCCAAAAAGGGAATAAGCGGTAGAAAATGGATGGATGGAGGCGCACCGAATTATAGGGCACATTATCCATCCATCCATTTTCTACCGCTTATTCCTTTTGGGGTCGCGGGGGGCGCTGGTGCCTATCTCAGCTACAATCGGGCGAAAGGCGGCGTACACCCTGGACAAGTCGCCACTTCATCACAGTAGTGCACATTAAAGGAGTTATATTTATTAAATTTTTTTTCTAAATATAAAAAACTTCCTGGTAGTCTACATAACATGTAATGGTGGTTCTTTGATCAAAATGTTACATAGATGATGTTTTACAGATCATCTTCAAGCCGCTTCCGGATGCACCGTTTTGTGGGCGGTCTTATTTACGTGGCTCGCCTTCGGCAGCGTCTTCTCCCCGTCATCTTTGATGTAGCGGTGTAGCGTGCAAGGACGGGAGTGGGAGAAGCGTCAAAAAATGGAACTAACTGTTTTAATAACATTCAGACTTTACTTCAATCAACAACCGAGCAGCATCTCCTCATCCGCCAGTAATGTGTCCCATGAAAAACCGTCCCACCAGAATTCTCTAATAACTAAAGTTCCTTGGGTGAATAATGTAAACTCACTATACCAGTATGTTTTAGCGCTTTCATGGCAGATATTAGTAAGAACTTTACACTGCTTTATATTAGAAATGGCAATAGCGGAGGGTGAATGTCCCATAACAGAGAAAAAGAAGAAGCTGGTACGTACAGACTACAAAGGTGGATGTGCGCAATTTTTTAGGACTTATGCAGATCCCAAATACAGATCAGCAGGTGCCAGAAGGTAAGAAAAGTTGCTTTTGGATAATAACAAAACGGCAGATAATGTCTTACCTTATACACACACCATAATAATACTCGTATGTTGAAGCATAGTACAATCCATCTAGCTGAGTAGCTTAATAGCTTACCAAAGTCGTACTAAAACATTTTGATAGATTTTTGGGCACTGTGTATGTTCTATATTTTTAATGGAACATATAAAATGTTGGTGTTGTTTACTTGAGTCATATTGCATATTGCAGTCTACACATATCTCTTATGTGTGGCCATACTTGCCAATCTTGAGACCTCCGAATTCGGGAGATGGGTGCGGGGGGGGGTTGAGTTGGTAACAGGGGTGTATATTGTAGCGTCCCGGAAGAGATAGTGTTGCAAGGGATTCTGGGTATTTGTTCTAGGTTGTGTCTAGGTTGTGTTACGGTGCGGATGTTCTCCCAAAATGTGTTTGGTGTGGGTTCACAGCGTGGCGCATATTTGTGACAGTGTTAAAGTTGTTTTTACGGCCACCCTCAGTGTGACCTGTATGGCTGTTGATCAAGTATGCATGGCATTCACTTACGTGTGTGTATGAGCCAGATATGTTATGGGCCTGGGCCGGCACGCTGTTTGTATGGAGGAGAAGCGGACGCCAAAGGCAGTGCCTTTAAGGCACGCCCCCAATGCTGCTGTCTGGCCGTAAATCGGGAAACATTTGGGAAAATGGTTGACCCGGCAGATTTTTAGTCTCCTGCGAAAATCGGGAGGGTTTGCAAGTATGTGTGTGACTGCCATCATATTGCAGTCTACATGTATCTCTTATGTGTGACGGACTGTCATTTCACCATGTACCAAATAAAATAGTTTTGAGGTCGGTAAGCACAACCAAAATCATTCCAAACATTAGGTGCACCGAGTTATAAAGCGCACTGTCGAGTCTTGAGAAGACAAAAATGATTTTAGGTGCGCCTTATTGTCCGGAAAATACGGTACTTTGGATCCTCTTTTTGTGTGCTTCTGAGACTATCCGGACTACCCGGACAAGGCATGCTTGTGTTCCCGCTGGTTCGTAGTAGAAAGCCTCCATTTATCTCCGTGTGGAATTTTAATACGCTGCAAAGTGCCGCATATACCACCCACCTCACGCTGTGTGTTGATACTTTGTTTGCACGTTAATCAAAGGCAGTGTCGTGGTCATCTCGCTGGAAAATGCATTAAAAAGAGGAGACGAGGGAGTGGACGCTATACAGCTTCTTCCATAAAAAGGCGTGAGACGCTGAGAGAGGTCTTCACGGAGGGGAGAAGCAGGCAGGAAAGGACAGATGCACATGTTGGTTCCTCTGACAACAACAAAGAGCCAATTGTAAGCTCCACCTGCGTGCACAGACTGGGCGGAGCTCGGTTCCGAGTGGCTCTTGAAGGCCCCCCCTCCCACACCCACCCCCATCAGGGCCTGTCTGCACCCAGCCCTCCAGCCCTCCTTGTCATGTGCACCCAGCTCTGGACAGTTTGGGGAGGGGTCTATCAGTATGCTATGCGCGATAGGCTCAAAGGCGTCAAAATAGAAGAGCCAGACAAAGTAGGCGGTTCCAGTTCGGACTGGTTTCGCAGCTCATGTGCGGGTTCTCAGATTTCAGCAAACAGGAAACCCACACAGGGTCATTCAGGCTCTCTCTCTCTCTCTCTCTCGCTCGATCTCTTTCTTACTTGTCTTTGCAGCTGCGGAGTCCCTGCGTGCACATCACCTCTCTGCGGCTGCCCGGAGGTGCATGAAAGTGCTCATTACGCCTCTGCAGGCCTGACAGCCTGTGTGTTCTCACTTTGACAGGAAGTGCTTTTTTTTTTTTCTCCCAGTGACCGATCAAATGCAGCTACTGCCGCATCGTTCACGAAAAGATAATTACACGTCTGTTATTTTCACTCGTGTCCTTCACAAGTGTCGCACTGTTTTCCTCCTAATGCTCAGGCACACGCTGCCTATAATGATTTCCTTCCTCGTCACCAGCAGCAGCTAAAATTACACCGACGACACGCCGGCCTGCTCAGTCCAAATATATCATGTATTTACCTTAAGCACAAGGCGGTGACTAACCATTTCAGTACTTGTTTGTGTTAATGGAAGACATGTTAGTTTGCACCACATTTTAAAAAAAAGTCGGTCCTCAATTGATCAATTACCGACATTCATGAAGTACTGTATTTTTCTGACTATAAGGCGCACTTAAAATCCTTTAATTTTCTCAATTTTTTCTACTGTACGGCATAGTTCTGGTTGTGCTTACCGACCTCGAAGCAATTTATTTGGTAGATGGTGTAAAGCAGGGGTGCCCACACTTTTTCTGCAGGCCAGCTACTTTTCAATTGACCAACTCGAGGGGATCTACCTCATTTATATATATCATTTATATTTATTTATTTATGAAAGAGACATTTTTGTAAACAAGTTAAATGTGTTTAATGATAATACAAGCATGTGTAACACATATAGATGTCTTTCTTTCACGAAGACAAGAATATAAGTTGGTGTATTACCTGATTCTGATGACTTGCATTGATTGGAATCAGACAGTAATGATGATAACGCCCACATTTTCAAATGGAGGAGAAAAAAAGTTGTCCTTTCTGTACAATACCACATGAAAGTGGTTGGTTTTTGGCATCTAATTCATCCAGCTTCCATACACTTTACAAGAAAAACATTGGCGGCAAATTCCGTAGCTTGCTTGATTGACATTCACGGCACCCGAGGGTCTTGTGAGATGACGCTGGCTGCTGCCAGTTCATTATTATGAAAAAATGACAGAGAGGAAGGCGAGAAACACTTTTTATTTCAACAGATTTTCGCGCCGTCCCTTCCGTCAAAACTCTAAAGGCCGACTGCACATTTCCTATTTTCACAATAAAAGCCTTGCTTCATGCTGCCTGCGCTAACAAAATAAGAGTCTCGGAAAGCTGGCGTGCACAAGTGATGTGCACGCCAGCTTTCTGAGGGATCGCTTGTGCACGCCAGTTTTCCGAGACTCTGTATTTAGTTAGCCCAGGCAGCATGAAGCAGGGCTTTTATTGTGAAGATAGGAAATGTGCAGTCGGCCTTTAGAGTTTTGACGGAAGGTACGGCGCGAGAGTCTGTTGAAATAAAAAGTGTTTCTCGCCTTCCTCTCGGTCATATTTTAATAATAATGATCTTGCAGCAGCCAGCGTCATCTCACAAGACCCTCCGGTCCCATGAATGTCATTTAAGTGACGTCTTGGTGAAGATTGATGATCACTAATTTTTAGGTCTATTTTTTTTAAAAGCCTGGCTGGAGATCGACTGACACACCCCCCGCGGTCGACTGGTAGCTCGCGATCGACGTAATGGGCACCCCTGGTGTAAAGATAAGTGTGCCCAGTAGATGGCAGTCACACATAAGAGATACGTCTGACTGCAATATGATGCCAGTAAACAACACCAACATTTTAAATGTTCCACAGAGGATATAGAACATTACACATGGTGCGCAAATATCTGTCCAAATGTTTTTAGAACGACTTCGGTAAGCTATGAAGCCGCACCGCTTGATGGATTGTACTGTGTGTCAAAAAACGAGGATTATTGTGTCCTGGGCATGACGTTAAGTGCATCCGGCAGTGGGGTCTTGGGGAACTAGGAGGTTAACCCCTTCACTACTGTTAACCCAGGTGGCCCTTGGCTAAGGCCTAGTACCTGACTGCCCCCTAGCCAGGGATACAGTGAAGACCTCAACGGCGGAGCAGGCGGAAGAAGGTAGATTTAAAGGCCTACTGAAATGAGATTTTCTTATTCAAACGGGAATAGCAGGTCCATTCTATGTGTCATACTTGATCACTTCGCGATATTGCCATATTTTTGCTGAAAGGATTTAGTAGAGAACATCCACGATAAAGTTTGCAACTAGAGAAATGCCCTGCCTCTACCGGAAGTCGCAGACGATGACGACACACGTGTGTGGACTCACATATTCACATTGTTTTTAATGGGAGCCTCTAAAAAAAAGTGCTATACGGACCGAGAAAACAACATTTTCCCCATTAATTTGAGCGAGGATGAAAGATTCGTGTTTGAGGATATTGATAGCGACGGACTAGAAAAAAAAATTATTAAAAAAAAAATAAGTAAAGAATAAAAACGCGATTGCATTGGGACGGATTCTGATGTTTTTAGAGACATTTACTAGGATAATTCTGGGAAATCCCTTATCTTTCTATTGTGTTGCTAGTGTTTTAGTGAGTTAAATAGTACCTGATAGTCGGAAGGGCGTCTACACGGGTGTGTTGACGCGCAGTGTCTCAGGGGAGTCGACAACAGCTGTATGGACGACACAAGCTAAGCTTTTCTCCGGTAAGAACTGACTTTTTAACCACAATTTTCTCACCGAAACCTGCTGGTCGACATGTGGTCGGGATCTATGTTGGCTTGACCGCGCTCTGATTCATAGTAAAGTTTCACCTCCAGGAATTTTAAACAAGGAATCACCGTGTGTTTGTGTGGCTAAAGGGTAAAGCTTCCCACCTACATCTTTCTACCTTGACTTCTCCAATATTAATTGAACAAATTGCAAAAGATTCAGCAACACAGATCCAAAATACTGTGTAATTATGCCGTTAAAGCAGACGACTTTTAGCTGTGTGTGTGTGCAGCGCTCATATTTCCTAAAAACCCGTGACGTATTGCATACACGTCATCATTACACGACGTTTTCAAGATGAAACTCCCGGAAAATTTAAAATTGTAATTTAGTAAACTAAAAAGGCCGTTGCAATGTTAATATTTCATCATTGATATATAAACTATCAGACTGCGTGGTGGGTAGTAGTGGCTTTCAGTAGGCCTTTAAGAACTACCACAACGGCTGCGATGGCAGGAGAAGGCTGCAGCAGAAAAGGGTCCCCAGTCATGTTGGACTCCATGCCATTGGACTCTGACTCGATTCTGTCAAGGATCGTGTGGTGACTGTCTGTGCACCAGTCTCCCCGCGATAAAGTTACGCACAGGCATCCACCATAAAAGGATACTCCCCTACAATGAGGATCATCATACTCGTTCGAGGGACCGCCCATGACGAGTATTATTATGGTGTGTGTATAAGGTAAGACATATCATCTGGCGTTTTGTTTCGCAATATTACGCAAAAGCAACTTTTCTTACCTTCTGGTACCTGCTGATTGTCTTTGGGATCTGCATAAGTCCTGGAATTGCGTGCATGTCCGCAATTGTAGTCCGTGGAGACGCCGTAGTCTTTTTCTCTACCTTCTTATGTGACATTCAAATTCCCCTGTTGCCATTTCTAATATAAAGTAGCGTAAAGTTCGTACTTATATCTGTCAGTAGACTAGCTATCAAAGCGCTAAAAACTGTTGTCAGTTTACATATTTCACCCACGGAACTTTAGTTATTAGAGAGTTCCGATCGGACGTTTTTTCACGGGACACATTTCCGGCATTGTTATTGCACTAGTGAGCCACGGATGAGGCGATGCTGCTCTGTTATTGAAGTAAAGTCTGAATGTCATTAAAACAGTTAGCTCCATCTTTAGACACGTCTTCCACTCCCGTCCTTGCACGCTACACCGCTGCAACAAAGATGACGGGGAGAAGACGCTGCCGAAGGTGAGCCACATAAATAAGACCATCCATCCTGAAGCGACTGTCAGAAAGCGGCTTGAAGACGATCTGTAAAACATAATCTATGCAACATTTTGACCAAATAACCACCCTTACATGTTATGTAGACCACAAGAAAGTGTTTTACATTTAGAAAAAAAAAAAGACCCCTTTAATGCACCCTATAATCTGGTGCGCGTTTTGTATGAAAAAAAGACCTGAATAGACCATCTCATCGGCATTGCGACTTTTAATCCGGTGCTGCGCCCTATTGTCCGAAAAATACGGTATTTGAGGAAAAAATCTGAATTTTGCTTTGATTGGCACTTACGATTTATTAGAGCTGCGTAATATAGATGATATAAATGATAGCGCTTTAAATGATATTGTCATATCCTGATATTGCGTGTTGATGACACATTCTAGCTTTGTCCGTTAAGTTTGAAAGCGACACACGAATAACCGTATCTTCAACGCAGTCTAGCATCCTCGTCTCCATGGTGGCAAATAAATTACGTTTTATTTTTTTTACAAGTTACCTTATCATTGGAGGGCTAGAGGACAAGGAATAGCTAAACACTACATATTAAGAGGTTACAAGAAAACATAGCTAACCGCAAACCTAGAGCACTTGAATGTAAACAAAGGCAAGTATAGTATCAGTAAAAGGTATCTGAACAAAATTTTTCATTATCATAAAATAGTTTTCTGTTGTTTTTAGTATTAATTCAGAAAAAAGTCCCAGGACACAGAGGACTATAAGATGAAGACCCAAATGGTTTAAATAAGAGACAATGGTAGTTTTTCCTTCTGTTTAGTTCAGTGGTTCTCAAATGGGGGTACGCGTACCCCTGGGGGTACTTGAAGGCATGCCAAGGGGTACGTGAGATTGTTTTAAAATATCCTAAAAAAAAAGCAAAATTTCAAAAATCCTTTATAAATATATTTATTGAATAATACTTCAACAAAAAAATTATGTCTTTTCATAAACTGTGAAAAGAAATGCAACAATGCAATATTCATTTTTGTGGACATGTTCCATAAATATTGATGTTAAAGATTTTATTTCTTTGAGAAGAAATGTTTATAATTAAGTTGATGAATCCAGATGGATCTCTATTACAACCCCCAAAGAGGGCACTTTAAGTTGATGATTACTTCTATGTGTTGAAATCTTTATTTAAAATTGAATCACTTGTTTATTTTTCAACACGTTTTTAGTTATTCTTATATCTCTTTTTTCAAATAGTTCATAAAAGACCACTACAAATGAGCAATATTTTGCACTGTTATACAATTTAATAAATCAGAAACTGATGACATAGTGCTGTATTTTACTTTTGTATCTCTTTTTTTCAACCAAAAATGCTTTGCTCTGATTAGGGAGTACTTGAGTTAAAAAAATGTTCACAGGGGGTACATCACTGAAAAAAGGTTGAGAACCACTACTTTAGTTCTTTAGCAATCCTGTGTTTTTGTCCTATTGTATCCATTTTCTAACTCTTCGGACTATATTCTGATTATAATTACGATTTAAATAATCATTCAATTATCTTGAAAATTTTAAGACATTTTAAGGTCATTTTAAGTATCAGTATGACAACTTCTGCCCCTGTTACTACTTGGTATTGGATAACCAAATTTGCAATATCACCAATAAGTAATGGAAACAACAGACTAATAATTGCTCATTATATTGTAACAGCAGTGTAGAAAAAGCTATATTACAACAGAAAGTAACCACATATTAACAGTAAATTAGCAACTAGATTAATAACAGTTTTGACAAAATAAAGAAAATGATGCAATATGTTACCGCAGCTTTAACTGGGAGCCTTTGCAACCGGTTTTGAAATGCTTCTATTATCATTTCTATGCCAAATAATATATGATTACATGTATCGTTATCCTAAGAGGCTGCAATGTTTATTGCAATATAGATTTTAGGCAATAGCACCCATCCCTATCTAACTGAGATACCTAAATATTAGAAACAACTCTCAGCAGTGCTGCAACTACATTGATAATCTGTATTCAATATCTACCAGCATATTAAAATGAAGCAATATCAATCAATCAATGTTTATTTATATAGCCCCAAATCACAAATGTCTCAAAGGACTGCACAAATCATTACGACTACAACATCCTCGGAAGAACCCACAAAAGGGCAAGGAAAACTCACATCCAGTGGGCAGGGAGAATTCACATCCAGTGGGACGCCAGTGACAATGCTGACTATGAGAAACCTTGGAGAGGACCTCAGATGTGGGCAACCTCCCCCCTCTAGGGGACCGAAAGCAATGGATGTCGAGCGGGTCTGACATGATACTGTGAAAGTTCAATCCATAGTGGCTCCAACACAGCCGCGAGAGTATATCTTTGAAAAGGAAATCCTTAAATGGCATAACAGTGTCCAAGTGAAGTGAAGTGAATTATATTTATTTAGCGCTTTTTTCTAGAGACTCAAAGCGCTTTACATAGTGAAACCCATCATCTACATCACAGGTGTCAAACTCAAGGCCTTGGAGTCAGTTGAGGCCTGCCTCATTAGTTTATATGGACCACGAAAGCCTGGAAAAAATTGGTTTCAATAGAGTACTTTTATTTTATTTTACTAAATGCATTCGTTCTTTTATTTTGTGATGTTATTATATACTGTATTACAAAACTAGTTGTGTGAGCTAAATATCTGCTTGTCACTTTTATTTATGATTTTAAAACAAGTTGTACATTAAAAAAAAAATTGAATAATCAAATGCATATGTATTTCGATTAATGTAATGGGTTGTACTTGTATAATGGGTTGTACTTGTATAGCGCTTTTCTACCCTCAAGGTACTCAAAGCGCTTTGACACTACTTCCAGATTTACCCATTCACACACTGATGGAGGGAGCTGCCATGCAAGGCGCCAACCAGCACCCATCAGGAGCAAAGGTGAAGTGTCTTGCTCAGGACACAACGGACGTGACGGGGTTGGTTCTAGGTGGGATTTGAACCAGTGACCCTCGGGTTGCGCACGGCCACTCTCCCACTGCGCCACGCCATGGCGACTTATCCAGGGTGTACCCCGCCTTCCGCCGAATGCCACTGAGATAGGCTCCAGCACCCTCCCCCCTCCCCCCGAAAGTGACAAGCGACAGAAAATGGATGGATGGCTGATTAATCACAGGTTATTACCCGCATGCATAATGTGAATTTATATAAAAAGAAAGCATCCATTACTGCGATGTGGTCCTCAATGAAAATGAGTTAGACACCCCTGATCTACATCTTCGAACTGCAGTTAGACCACAGTGTCTGGCCCAAGGACAACGGCAGTGACTGTGATGGGATCGAACTTGGAACCCTCAGGTTGCTAATGAAGTGGCCTGCGTAATGCATAGTTATTGCATGGCGCAGTGGTTTGGCGTCACAGTCCTTGAGAATGTTGCATGATTGTACTTGTCCATTTTCTGTAGTGGACTGAACATGCAATGATAGGATAAAGCCAGAGACACACACAGACACACACACACTCACATGCGGCAGACATGAGCCAGAAAGGTGCTGACCAATCCCTCATGTTTGCTGCAGATGTCCCTCTGGAAGGAGCTCTTAAGCCAGTCCTCGATGTTGCACACCTTCAGGACCCTGCTGGAGTACCAGCAGACGGACAGGTAACGCAAGGAGACTCCCAGAACAAAGTTGTCTCTCCTCAGCTCAGAGGGCGAGCAAAAATGGAGCAGGTTCCACAGGCGGGGGTCCAGGAAGACGTCACG
The DNA here is from genome assembly GCF_033978795.1 of Nerophis ophidion. Lineage (NCBI taxonomy): Eukaryota > Metazoa > Chordata > Actinopteri > Syngnathiformes > Syngnathidae > Nerophis > Nerophis ophidion. The sequence goes on from NC_084622.1 coordinate 50,612,681, forward strand.
CAGCCGCTCGCAGGTTAGAGACAAACTCCTTCGGCTGTCCTTGTCCAGGAAGGAGAAAAGGTGCAGGAGACACTCACGGTTGAGCTGGTGGAGATGCATGGCGAGGCCTGGTCCCTGAGACGCAGACGGGCCTGATGGTAAGCAGCAACAATGAGCCTGCAGCTCGTATTGTGTGGCCTAGATACATGATGCCTCCTCGGGCGCGTGCTGCAGGCCTGCACATATAAGGCTGTGGAGGGGAGGCTATTTTGGGAAGACAACTGCCAGTGCAGTCAGAGAGGGAAGTGTTTGAGCCACACGCTCCCTTTCCATCTGTCACGGCTCTCAACAGGCGGCCAACAGCCCACTGGGGTGAAGCAGATGTTTACACTGTCCTGGCCTAGTTATCTGATACACACACACACACACACACTGAAACCTCCACACAATGTCACACTCGCTTTAGAAACCCTTCTCCACTTCAATATTGCTTGACTTTCTCTCAATGCAGAATGATGTTATTGTTAGTGTCTTCCAATGTTCATCAGTTCAATGGACGGTCCATGAAGTACTCAAACAAGAGGCTGTAGTTCATGCAGACACTTTTGCACATGCACATGATTGAGGGCGACAAATAAAACGTGTGCTAACTATAAAACTGCATGTACTACAAAAAAAACGGAGGGAATCACCCGACTTGGAGGATGTTTAGTCAGTTGTTTAATTTTGGAGGAAAAACGCAGATAACAGACGAGGAAAACCTATATTACATTAGATGGCAACTTTCTGGCTTCAAAAAAACACCTATTTACAAAACGCCAAAACCAGTGAAGTTGGCACGTTGTGTGAATCGTTAATAAAAACAGAATACAATCATTTGCAAATCCTTTTCAACCTATATTCAATTGAATAGACTGCAAAGACGGGCTTCACGGTGGCAGAGGGGTTAGTGCAGGGCTAGGGAACATATGGCTCTCGAGCCAGATGTGGCTCTTTTGATGACTGCATCTGGCTCTCAGATAAATCTTAGCTTATCTTAGACGTTGCTTAACACGATAAGTAATTAATAATTCCACTGGTAATCAAAGTGTTGAAAATAACGTTCAAAATATTAAACATTCTCATGCATTTGAATCCATCCATCCGTTTCTACCTCACCTTTATCGCATTAATGGTCAAAAGTATTTTATTTATTATTGGTTAGCTTCAGAATAACAGTGTTATTAAAAACAATAAGAGATGCACGCATTTAGTTGTTGTAATCTGGGAGAGTCCAGATGAAAAATGAGGTGTAGAATTCTCTCGTCAGAGCGTGGGATGACACTGTACAAGAGTACAGGTCTACGGCTTCCTCATCATTGAGCTAAATTGAATCCAGTCTTTTTTTAATTTCTTGCTTCTTGTCTGTTTAATAGATGTCATCAGTGTTTGAACCTGACAGTTGTATTCAGTGTTAAAAATATTATATGGCTCTCACGGAAATACATTTGAAAATATTTGGCTTTCAGGGCTCTCTCAGCCAAAAAGGTTCCTGACCCCCTGGGTTAATGCGTCTGCCTCACAATATGAAGGTCCTGCAGTCCTGGGTTCAATCCCAGGCTCGGGATCTTTCTGTGTGGAGTTTGCATGTTCTCCCCGTGACTGCGTGGGTTCCCTCCGGATACTCCGGCTTCCTCCCACCTCCAAAGACATGCACCTGGGGATAGGTTGATTGGCAACACTAAATTGGCCCTAGTGTGTGAATGTGAGTGTGAATGTTGTCTATCTGTGTTGGCCCTGCGATGAGGTAGCGACTTGTCCAGGGTGTACCCCACCTCCCACCCGATTATAGCTGAGATAGGCGCCAGCACCCCCCGTGACCCCAAAAGGGAATAAGCGGTAAAAAATGGATGGATGGATAGACTGCAAAGACAAGATACTTAATGGTCAAACTGGTAAACTTTATTTTTTGCACATATTAGCTCATTTGGAATTCGATGCCTGCAACGTGTTTCAAAAAAGCTGGGAGAAGTGGCAACAAAGACTGAGAAAGTATAGGAATGCTCATCAAACGCTTATTTGGAACATCCCACAGGTGAACAGGTGGGTGCCATGATTGGGTATAAAAACAGCTTCCGTGATATGCTCAATCATTCACAAACAAGGTTGGGGCAAGGGTCACCACTTTGTCAACAAATGCGTGAGCAAATTGTCCAACAGTTTAAGAACAACATTTCTCAACGAGCTATTGCAAGGAATTTAGGGATTTTCACCGTAGATTTCACCATCTACGGCCCGTGGAGGTTCAGAGAAGATGGAGAAATCACTGCACATAAACAATGTTATTACAGTCCTTCTATCCCTCAGGCAGTACTGCATCAAAAAGCGATATCAGTGTGGAAAAGATATCACCACATGGGCTCAGGAACATTTCAGAAAACCACTGTCAGTAACTATAGTTTGTCGCTACATCTGTAAGTGCAGGTTAAAACTCTACTATGCAAAGCGAAAGCCATTTATCAACAACACCCAGAAACACTTTGTTGGGCCTGAGCTCATCTAATATGGACTGATGCAAACTGGAAAAGTGTTCTGTAGTCTGAGGAGTCCACAATTCAAATTGTTTTTAGACACTGTGGACGGTGTGTCCTCCGGAACAAGAGGACAAGAACCATCTGGATTGTTTTTGGCGCAAACTTCCAAAGCCAGCATCTTTGATGGTATAGGGTGTAACTCACACATCTGTGGAGGCACCATTAAAGCTGAAAGGTACATACAGGTTTTGGAGCAACATATGTTGTCATCCAAGCAGCGTTATCATGGATGCCCCTGCTTATTTCAGCAAGACAATGCCAAGCCGTGTGTTACAACAGTATGGCTTCATAGTAAAGGAGTGCGGGTACTACACTGTGGTCAGGTGACCTTTCTGAAGAAGACTGCAGATGACAGTCGAAACATGCCAGGTAAAAATTCCATCTAATATGCCGAAAATATGCTTTGATTACAAGAAAATTTGAAAAAGTATATATTAAAAAAGAAAGTGCCATTTTAGAAGGCTGAAATTCTACACACTATTGTTTTATGTCAAATACATTGTGGTGGGGCATAAAAATAAACTGTTTAAAAACGTTTGTAGCTATAGTGTGGAAAGGGGAGAACAACCTAAGCAAAAACCTACTCCAATCCTTGGGATGGGCATCTACATCAACAAAAGGACAGACTGTAAAAATAAAGAATAAAAATAAAATATATATATTTTTTTTAACTTGGGATGTGTTGCAGACACTGCTGGACTGGATCCGGCTTGCAGGCCATAGTTTGGGGACCCTTGATCTAGCGGTTTTGACCACATCGTTGAGTTTCGATTGATGCTGTGAGGCTGGTACAGTATTTGCTCAAGCGGGACTGCAGAAGTACAGTACAGCCTGACCTACTTCATTATCCAACATACACAATGCAATTCTTACAGTGGCTTTAAGGTTTCCAAAAGAAGAAGTCCTCAGTGTGAGTGAAAGTCACATGCTGTTACTCAACACTTCTTCAAAGGTGAATCGGCCACTTGGTGTGCGTTAGAAATTGCTCAATTGTAGTGCAAAGGACATACCATTAGAGCAGAGTCATAACCCCCAACTCCATTGCCAGTCATGTCCTGTTCTATTTGCTATCTGAGAACACAAAACTGAGGATATTGGGAAATGCCAGGACTGGGACTATAGTACATTCTGTACAATGAGTCACCGTGCCACCATGTCCTTAACTAGTTTTGTGGGTGAGCAAACATCATGTGGCAATATGAGCTCATTAAAAGTGGTGTGGATATAAAACGTCAGAGGAGAATAACATAGCCATTTAAAATTGAGTCCACCAGCAGCTGCTTACGAGTTCGCACGTTCTTTTTTTAAGGAAAAAAAGCGATGGCTGACTCATTCCGTGTGTGTGTGTGTGTGTGTGTGTGTGTGGCAGAGACAAAGGCTTATCGTCACCTTACATGTTGCTTACAATCTGCTTGCTATTTGTCCAAGTAGCTGACAGAGAGTGTGGCCATTTTAATAAAATAACTTTACAGAACAAAATAATCTAAATTACAACTTTACAGACTGGACAAATTGTAGATCATTAGTGTGAGAGTGAATGTTGTCTATCTATCTGTGCTGGCCCTGCAATGAGGTGACAAGTCCAGGGTTTACTCCGACTTCCGCCTGAATGCAGCTGGGATAGCACAACCCTGAAAAGTACAAGCGGTAGGAAATGGATGGATAGTATATGCTTGCAGTAAATGTAGCTTGTGAGAGTGCACGTTGGCAAAGTTTGAAGTTTGCCGCTGCTGTTCACATTGATGACCTGTGACTGCTGCGTCAGCTCCACTACTAACCACATTGTGAAGTATGCGGACGACACAACAGTAATGGGCCTCATCCGTGACAACAACGACATGGACTACAGGGAGGAGGAGATACATCTGGTTGATAGGTGCAGAACCAACAACCTGGTCCTGAACGTCGACAAGACCAAGGAGATCATCGTTGACTTCAGGAAGCACCAGTGCAGCCACGCTCCACTCTTCATCAACGGCACAGCGGTGGAGGTGGTAAGCAGCACCGAGTTCCTGGGGGTGCAGATCACTGACAACATAACCTGGTCCCTACACACGCTGAGCTCTTGTAAAAAGAGCTCAGCAGCGCATGCACTTTTTGCATCAGATTTAAAGAGCACAGCTCCCTCCGCCCATTCTCACCACATTCTACAGAGGCACAATAGAGAGCCTACTGACCAACAGCATCTCTGTCTGGACTGGAGCCTGCAATGCCTCAGACTGGAA
>NC_084622.1:50622457-50627457 GCF_033978795.1 Nerophis ophidion
AAAGCTTACCTCAAGTAAGTAGCCCTTCATGTCTAAGTCTTTTAGAGGAAACTCCACATAAGTGTCCACTTTATTTCTCAAAAAAGCAGTCCAGTGGAACCTTTTCAAGTGCAAGCACAAAACCTGCATTTGGAAAGAAAACCTACATTTAACCAAAAGACAGTACATTTTCCCACGCTAACTGAGCAAGAATAATAAGTTTTATCTAACTCCTCCTCTTACCTTTGGAAGCTTCTGGACCCAGAACTTCTTGGTGGATTTTTGTCGTTTCTTACACTTGTGGCAATAGTACAGCTCTGTTTCATCCAGCTCTTCCAGGTCAGTAAAGCTTTGTAAGCATTCTAAAACAGTCATTTGGCTTTATATTACCCAAAATAGAAGCACATCTGACACAGGAGACCGTATATCTTACCACGCAAAGTGCACGTCGGCCCAGGTTCTTGATCCTTACTCCTCTTTTGTCTAAACTGACTGGGAATGTCCAGAGACAGATCTAGTAAGACAAAATGAGAAAAATATTGGATTGTAAATCATACTCTCTACGTGAATGTGTTTGGTGTCTTACCAAGAAAAGGGTCAAACTTGCGGGATTCTGTCCCACATATCAAACAGTTGACTTCATTTTGAAGGATCCCACCAAAAATAGATGTGACAATGCTAGGAGTTCCGTTTCTGCAACATTACAAGCAGACACAAACACGATGTGCATACAAAACATGCTGAGTACAACACAAACGCTGCAAAAAACTAAGTGATACATGATTAATTACAGCATGTACTTCTACAGGCAAAGACTTTGTTTAGATCAGGGGTGTCCAAACTTTTGTCCTCTGACAGCTGCACACTGAAAAATCTAATCATTTGGGGGCAACTTTGATTTGTTTTAATGTTCAAAACCAATACAATATATGTATCCCCTCAATTGTGGGTTTCAGACATTTAAGTGTTAAAATTAAGTCATACATATAAACGCAAGCACGCACACATCCCCTTTCCAAAAAAGTTGAACATCACGGAAGTGTATTTATTTCCATAATTCCATTCAAAACGTTAAACATCCATGGATTATAGATCCAGAGGCCACAATTTAAGCCATTTCAGGTATTTAGATGTTTATTTGTACATCATGTGTGCTTCTAGCTCACAAAACCCACGAAAATAGGATTTCAAGAAATTAGAATACTGTGAAGAAATTACCATTCACTTCTCAGTTTTTGCAGAAAAAAAGAAATTAGGATCACATCGAGTCAATCAAAATTTGGTACTTTCAAAATGATACGTCAATCTTCAATAATTTGTAGAGAATCCCTTTGCCTTAATCATTGCCTCGATGCGCTGTGGCATTGAGGCAATCAGCCTGTGGCATTGGCTGGGAGATATGGAAGCCCAGATTTCCTTGATGCTTGCTGTCAGCTCTTCTTTGTTTTTCGGTCTGGTGCCCCTCATTTTTGTCTTGATAATACCTATAGATTCTCAATAGGGATTAGGTCCGGCGAGTTGGCTGGCCAGGCAAGCACTTTGATGGCATGGGCATCACACAAGTTTTTGGTGCTTCTGGCAATATGGGCAGCGGCCAGATCCTGCTTGAAGATCAAATCTGCATCTCCATACAGAAGGAATCAAGTCGTCCTCTAAAACATTCTGGTAGACTGATGCGGTGACCTTGGATTTAAGAAAGCAGAGTTTACCACCACCTGCACTGGACATTGCACCCCAAATCATGACTGACTGTGGGATATTTCACACTGGACCTCAAGCAGCCCAGGTCCTACTCCTCACCCTCTAAGCCCTTGGACCTTGATTCCTGCATGAAAGGCGCACTTTACTTTCATCGGAAAAGAGGACCTTAGACCACTAGCCAACAGTCCAGTCCTTCTCCTTGTCCCAGTTGAGATGCCTCCTGCGTTGGCTCAGGCTTAGAAGCGGTTGGACCCGAGGAACCCGACAGTTGTAGCCCATGTCGTCTAAAAGTGGTGTTTTTTGAAGCTGTGACTCCCGCCTCATTACTCTTTCTGGATCTCTGCCAGATTTATGAATCTTCTCTGTTTGATAATCTGCAGAAGCCCACGGTCAGCTTTTCTGCTGGTGAATCTTCTCCTGTCACATTTAAGTTTAAAACATTCATGCCCTGTAAAATTTGGGCTGATTTCTTCACAGTATTCAGATTTTTTTGAAATCCTATTTTTTGGGGTTTTGTGAGCTGGAGAACCAAGTTGTGAACGAATAAACAACTAGCTCTTCTAATGGTGAATCTTCTCTTGTCACATTAAAGTTTAAAACATTCATGCCCTGAAAAAATTGGGCTGATATCTTCACAGTATTCACATTTTTTGAAATACTGTTTTTTTGGGGGGGAATTGTGAGCTGGAGAACCAAATTGTGAAGAGATAAACAACTAAAAACTTGAAATGGTTAAAAGTTTTGGGCCTTGACTCTATAATCTACGTAAATTAACGTTGTGAATGGAACTATGGGGAAAAAAATAAAGTTTTCCATGATATTCAAATTTTTTGGAAAGGGGCTATATATGTATATATATATATATGGGTTCGATGTAAATATAGACGGAATACAATGATTTGCAAATCCTTTTCGACCCATATTCAATTGAATGCACTACAAAGACAAGATACTTGATTTTCAAACTCAAACTTTATTTTTTTTTGCAAATAATAATTAACCTTCATGGCTGCAACACGTGCCAAAGTAGTTGGGAAAGGGCATGTTCACAACTGTGTTACATCACCTTTTCTTTTAACAACACTCAATAAACATTTGGGAACTGATGAAACTATTTGTTGAAGCTTTGAAAGTGGAATTCTTTCACATTCTTGTTTTATGTAGAGCTTTAGTCGTTCAACAGTCCGGGGTCTCCGCTGTCGTATTTTACACTTCATAATGCGCCACCCATTTTCGATAAGGGAAAGGTCTGGACTGCAGGCGGGCCAGGAAAGTACCCGCACTCTTTTTTTACGAGGCCACGCTGTTCTAACAAGTGCTAAATGTGGCTTGGCATTGTCTTGCTGAAATAAGCAGGGGCGCCAATGAAAAAGACGGCGCTTAGATGGCAGCATATGTTGTTCCAAAACCTGTATAAACCTTTCAGTATTAATGGTGCCTTCACAGATGTGTAAGTTACCCATGCCTTGGGCACTAATGCACACCATACTATCACAGATGCTGGCTTTTGAACTGCGAACAGTATTTAGTGACAGAGGTTTTCCGAAGTGTTCCTGAGCCCATGTGGTGATATCCTTTAGAGATTGACGTCTGTTTTTGATACAGTGCTGTCTGAGCGATGGAAGGTCACGATCATTCAATGTTGGTTTCCGGCCATGCCGCTTACGTGGAGTGATTTCTCCAGATTCTCTGAACCTTTTGATGATATTATGGACCGTAAATGTTGAAATCCCTAAATTTCTTGCAATTGTACTTTGAGAAACATTGTTCTTAAACTGTTTGACTATTTGCTCACACAGTTGTGGACAAAGGGGTGTACCTCGCCCCATCCTTTCTTGTGAAAGACTGAGCATTTTTTGGGAAGCTGTTTTTATACCGAGTCATGGCACCCACCTGCTCCCAATTAGTGTTTGATGAGCATTCCTCAACTTTATCAGTATTTATTGCCACCTTTCCCAACTTCTTTGTCATGTGTTGCTGGCATGAAATTCTAAAGTTAATGATTATTTGCAACAACAAAAAAATGTTTATCAGGTTGAACATCAAATATGTTGTCTTTGTAGCATATTCAACTGAATATGGATTGACAATGATTTGCAAATCATTGTATTCGGTTTATATTTACATCTAACAAAATTTCCCAACTCATATGGAAATGGGGTTTGTACATACATATATATATATATATATATATAAATATATATATATACATATATACATACACAAACACGACAAGTTGAGTTTATACCAAAATGGATACATGGATGATACAGCAGAGGTATATATATATATATATATATATATATATATATATATATATATATATATATATATATATAAAAAATCCCCTTCCGCCCATATGCAGCTGAGATAGGCTCCAGCACCCCCGTGGCCCCAAAAGGGACAAAATGGATGGATATATATATATATATATATATATATATATATATATATATATATATATATATATATATATATATATATATATATATATATATACATACATGTACATGTATATATATAGACACATAAATACAATTATTTGCAAATCATTGTATTCGGTTTATATTTACATCTAACAAAATTTCCCAACTCATATGGAAATGGGGTTTGTACATACATACATATATATATATATATATATATATATATATATATATATATATATATATATATATATATATATATATATATATATATATATATATATATATATATGTAGGTGTGGGAAAAAATCACAAGACTACTTCATCTCTACAGATCTGTTTCATGAGGGGTTCCCTCAATCATCAGGAGATTTTAATGGAAGCATTCACATACAATGGTTTATATAGAGCACAGAGTGGGTGGGTACAAGCAGGCGTAGGGACGTGGTGATTGGCTCATGTGTTACCTAGGAGGTGTTTCCGTCCGTGGCGGCATGTTGAAATGATTTCACTGCGCTTGTTGAGGGATGATAAATCTGGATGATATATAATAAACAGTTTCTCTTTTAAGCATAGGTTGCATCTTTTATTACCACTGTTGTAAGGTGTGCTGGATGCAAGAATTTGCCATGTTATTGAATATTCAACATTATTGTCTTTGAGGTTCCAAATGTGTTTGCTGAGTTCTGTAGAATTCTGCAAAGTCTGGTTTCTAAAGGAGGCGTTGTGATTATTCCATCTTGTTTTGAACGCTCCTTCGGTTAATCCTACGTACGTGTCGGATGTGTTAATGTCCTTGCGTATTACCTTTGCTTGGTAAACGACTGATGTCTGTAAGCACCTTCCGTTGAGAGGGCAATCAGGTTTCTTGCGACAGTTACATTCATTATTGGT
>NC_084622.1:50632457-50634275 GCF_033978795.1 Nerophis ophidion
TCAGGCTTTTGACAGCAGGTACAGCGTGAGTCTGTTGAAATAAAAAGTCTTTCCAGCATTCCTGTTGGTCGTTTTTTTCTTAACACTGAAATCGCAGCAGCCAGCATCATCTCACAGGATCGTCGGTTCCCGCGAACGTCAATCAAGTGACGTCATAGTAAAGACTGATGAATGATAATATTAGGCTTATTTTTTAATGCCTGGCTGGTGATCGACTGGGAGCTTGCGATCGACCTAATGGGCACCCCTGGTATAGAGCAAGTGTTTGCTACTATGTTTAGCTGAAACTGTAACGAGATATGACCGATAAGCTGCATACTTCACTCGCAGATCTGTTGTTCAAATGTGAAGTGCAATACAAATATAATCTATTATTATTATTATTATCATCATTATAATTCGTCTGGCAGCCACACAACCAGCGTTGCTATGCTGGCCAGTCAAGATGAAAAACGTTTTTAAAGGTATTTGGATGTTTTTTTAGTTGGCAGACACAAATTGCTCTTTATTTGACAAGCAAATAAAGAGCAATGTTTTGCATGTGTTACATGCCCTAAATACTGTGTAAGTGTTGTTGAAAACTTACACTTAATATTTTTTGTTTTAAGGATTAACATTTTTTGTTGTAAATTATTATGGTTGTGAAGTCATGTTATATTTTTTGTAAATAAGACACATTTGGGTTACTATAAAAGGGGCAATTTATTTTCTTTGTCACACCGCTATTCTCGCGAGATTTGGTGTGAAGTTTGGAGTTGCAGACATGCAAAGGACTTTGGGCCATCAGCAGCAGTGGGGAACATTTGGCTAGCTGAACAAGTTGCACAACACTGTAGTGTTTGCTGCCCAAGAACCTCCGAAGTGGCAGGTGGCCACGAGTTTTCATGGCTTAAAACTCAAGTAAAGAGCCCGTCTTTAAGAAACCGAGCCAGTGTTGTCATTTCGGAGCCACATACTGTGTTATGTTGGGTATTTAGGCAATCGTTAAAGGGTCCCTCAAATGAGTCCTTATTAGTCACCCTGGCAAGTTCAGCAAGCAGCACCCTTAGTTTCCCCACACAGAATGAAAGACCTGATTTAAGTGTGCTAACACTGTTCTCAGATGAATGTGCTCTGCTAACGAATGACTCCTCCACCAGACGAGGACCTTACACACTGGTGTCCCCTTGGCTGCGAGTGTGGTATGTCCTCTTTCCAGCCCTCTTACCACTGCGTAACGAAACGACTGGTAACCCTTTAAAATAACAGCTGAATTGCTCGACGTTACTGCAAAGGAAAGAAGAAGGAGGTTAAGTTTGATTGCTCCAAATTCGATGTAGTGAAAGTAAATAATGATTTGATGTTTTGAACACCCAAAAGCTTTATTTCAGATGAGGACTCACCTGAGCGACTGCAGAATGGCATTCATGAAGCATGTGTTACCCAGGTTACGCAAGCCAGTGGCTACCAAAGCAGGCCCATCCTGAAAGATCAAATATCAACATACACAAAAAATACAATTAAAAGGGAACAGCACTTTTTTGGGGTATTTTGCCCATTATTCCCAATCCTTATGTAAGACAAGCAAATATTTTTCTTTTTCATGCATTTTATCCAATACATAAATACAATCAAAAGTCTGCTTATAATAGAGCCGACGGGAGTTGTTAATTCTGCTTATAAAGCATTTAAAAAACATCCAAACACCTCCATTAATATTGCATATACACGCTGTAAATATATATGTAATGTTGTAACAGGCACATTCATAGTACCGGTAATATATAATATTTACGTATTTAGACCACTTTAGGCATACAACCACATAATCATTTCAAA
>NC_084622.1:50976795-50986795 GCF_033978795.1 Nerophis ophidion
ATGATGTTTGGATGCACTAAGTTAGTCGGATTTCTTCAATGAATCGCTTTTTCCACATGTAGGCTACATTTCTTTTTGTTTACAAAACCCAAAATCTGTGAAGTTGGTAAATAAATTGTAAATAAAAGCAGAATACCATGATTTGCAAATCCTTTCTAACTTATATTCAATTGAATAGACTGCAGAGACAATATATTTAATGTTCACAATTATTTTGCAAATAATCATTCACTTAGAATTTAACGGCAGCAACACATTGCAAAAAAGCTGGCACAGGTGCATTTTTACCAGTGTGTTACATGGCCTTTCCTTTTAACAACACTCAGTAAACCTTTGAGAACTGAGGAGACCATGGAACACCTTTCCACTTTGCATCAGTCCATCTTGAATGAGCTCGGGCCCAGGGAAACGTTTCTGGGTGTTGTTGATAAATGGCTGTGGCTAATAAGATCACGGGTACAAGCGGCTGAAATGAGTTTCCTTCTCTCCCTTAGAGATAGGGTGAGAAGCTCTGCCATCCGGGAGGAACTCAAAGTAAAGCCGCTGCTCCTTCACATGGAGAGGAGCCAGATGAGGTGGTTCGGGCATCTGGTCAGGATGCCACCCGAACGCCTCCCTAGGGAGGTGTTTAGGGCACGTCCAACCGGTAGGAGGCCACGGGGAAGACCCAGGACACGTTGGGAAGACTATGTCTCCCGGCTGGCCTGGGAACGCCTCGGGATCCCCCGGGAAGAGCTAGACGAAGTGGCTGGGGAAAGGGAAGTCTGGGCTTCCCTGCTTAGGCTGTTGCCCCCGCGACCCGACTCGGATAAGCGGAAGAAGATGGATGGATGGATGGATGGGCTTTCCATAGTAGAGTTTTAACATGCACTTACAGATGTAGCGACAAACTGTATTACCTGACAATGTTTTTTTTAAGTATACCTGTGTAAAGGATATCACCACTTTGTTTTTCAAAAAAATTTAACTTTGACCTGCATGCGTTAAGAATGGTTTAAACGTGAAATATACATCGAATGTCTACTATGAGTCCAAAACCTCCTGTTACTCATACAAGGTCGAGCGGTTCTTGTCTTGGCGGTTCTAAGATGTTCCGTACAAAGTCCGTGGGGGAGGAGACATTTAAAGAACAGTTCCAGAAGCAACTGAACGACCAATAAAAAGACATGGTGGTTCCATAGCTTTGTTAGATCCACTATGGACTGGACTCTCACACTATTATGTTAGATCCAGTATGGACTGGACTCTCACTATTATGTTAGATCCACTATGGACTGGACTCTCACTATTATGTTAGATCCACTATGGACTGGACTCTAACACTATTATGTTAGATCCAGTATGGACTGGACTCTCACTATTATGTTAGATCCACTATGGACTGGACTCTCACTATTATGTTGGATCCACTATGGACTGGACTCTAACACTATTATGTTAGATCCACTATGGACTGGACTCTCACTATTATGTTAGATCCACTATGGACTGGACTCTCACTATTATGTTAGATCCACTATGGACTGGACTCTCACACTATTATGTTAGATCCACTATGGACTGGACTCTCACTATTATGTTGGATCCACTATGGACTGGACTCTCACTATTATGTTAGATCCACTATGGAGTGGACTCTCACACTATTATGTTAGATCCACTATGGACTGGACTCTCACACTATTATGTTAGATCCACTATGGACTGGACTCTCACTATTATGTTAGATCCACTATGGACTGGACTCTCACACTATTATGTTAGATCCACTATGGACTGGACTCTCACACACTTATGTTAGATCCACTATGGACTGGACTCTCACACTTTAATAAACAAAGTGGTGATATCCTTTACACACTAATTTTTGATGCAGTACCGCCTGAGGGAGCGAAGGTCACGGGCATTCAACGTTGGTTTTCAGACTTTGCTGCTTGTGTGCAGTGATTTCTTCAGATTTTTTAAACCTTTTGCTGATATTACAGACCGGAGATGGTGAAATCCCTAAATTTCTTGCAATATCTGGTTGAGAAATGTTGTTAAACAATTTACTCGTGCATTTTGCTGACAAAAGGGTGACTCTCGCCCCATCCTTGTTTGAGAATGACTGAACATTTCATGGAGGCTGCTTTTACACCCAATCATAGCACCCACCTGTTCCCAATTAGCCTGTTCACCTGTGGGAGGTTCCAAATAAGTGTTTGATGAGCATTCCTCGACTCTCTCAGTCTTTTTTGCGGGCGTTCTTATTTACGTGGCTCACCTTCGACAGTGTCTTCTCCCCATCATCTTTGTTGTAGATAGCGTGCAAGGACGGGAGTGGAAGAAGTGTCAAAAGAGCTAACTGTTTTAAAGACATTCAGACTTCAATCAATAACAGAGCAGCATCTCCTCATCCACCGGAAATGTGTCCCGTGAAGAACTCTCTAATAACTAAAGTTCCTTGGGTGATTAATGTAAACTCACTATACCGGTATGTTTTAGCGCTTTCATGGCGAGTTTACTGACAGATATAAGTAAGAACTTTACGTTATTTTATATTAGAAATGGCAACAGCAGAGGATGAATGTCCCATAACAAGAAGGTAGATAAAAAGAGTTGTTTGCCACGGACTACAAAGGCGGCTGCACGCACATTTTTCAGGACTTATGCAGATCCCAAATAAACATTAGCAGTTACCAGAAGGTCAAAAAAAAGGGTTGCTTTTGAATAATATTGCAAAACAAAATGCCAGACAACATGTCTTCCTGATACACACACCCCATAATAGTACTGGTATGTTGAAGCACTGTACAATCCATCAAGGGGTGCGGCTTCAGAGCTCACCATAGTCGTACTAAAACATTTTGATGGATTTTTGAACGCCGTGTGTCCATCCATCCATTTTCTACCGCTTATTCCCTTTTGGGGTCGCGCGGGGCGCTGGCGCCTTTCTCAGCTACAATAATGTTTTATATTTTCAATGGAACATAAAATGTTGGGGCGGTTTAGCTCAGTTGGTAGAGTGGCCGTGCCAGCAACTTGAGGGTTGCAGGTTCGATTCCCGCTACTGCCAACCTAGTCACTGCCGCTGTGTCCTTGGGCAAGACACTTTACCCACCTGCTCCCAGTGCCACCCACACTGGTTTAAATGTAACTTAGATATTGGGTTTCACTATGTAAAAGCGCTTTGAGTCACTTGAGAAAAAGCGCTATATAAATATAATTCACTTCACTTTACTTTACTTGAGTCATATTGCAGTCTACATGTATTTCTTGTGTGCGACTTCCGTTATATTGCAGTCTACACATATCTCTTATGTTTGACAGCCATCTACTGGTCACACTTATCATTTTACTCTGTACCAAATTAAAGAGCTTCGAGGTCGGTAAGCAAAACCAGAATTATTCCGTTCATTAGGTGCACCGTGTTATAAAGCGCACTGTCAAGTTTTGAGGGAAAAAATGATTTTAAGTGCGCCTTACAGTCCGGAAAATACAGTATTGATTTGTTTCAGCTTCTGTAGCTTTAATTTGTATAATTGTAGGTTTACTGTAAACAGTTTCTCTGCTTCTGGTCTGTGAACGTATTGGTGGTAAGAGCAGTGCCATGATTCTACACGTAAACTGCCGCATATCATTGCTCAATTAAAAGATAAACATGCAATAGGGAGCTGGTTTCTAATTGCATAATCTCGGTATGTTAATCAGATTTTTTCAAAAGTCAAACACATTTTAATTACTGGGTCTGTTTGCAACTGATTCAAAGTAAAACGTGTTAAAGGGGAACATTATCAGCAGACCTATGTAAGCGTCAATATATACCTTGATGGTGCAGAAAAAAGACCATCTATTTTTTTAACCGATTTCCGAACTCTAAATGGGTGAATTTTGGCGAATTAAACGCCTTTCTGTTCATCGCGCTGGAGGCGATGACGTCAAAATGTGACGTCGCCGAGGTAACACACCCACCGTTTTCATTTTCAACACATTACAAACACCGGGTCTCAGCTCTGTTATTTTCCGTTTTTTTGAACCTTGGAACCTTGGAGACATCATGCCTCGTCAGTGTGTTGTCGGAGGTTGTAACAACACTAACAGGGAGGGATTCAAGTTGCACCACTGGCAAGAAATCTGCCGCCAGACCCCCATTGAATGTGCCAGAGTGTCTCCACATTTGACTAGCGATGCTAAGGCAGACATGGCACAGAGATGTATGGATAACCTGCAGATGCATTTGCAACGATAGTCAACGAAATCACAAAAGTAAGTTTTGTTTATGTTGACTGCCAGCTAATCGATGGTAACATGCTACGCTAAATGATGCTAACATGCTATATACCTGCGGTGCCAAGACAGACATGGCACAGAGATGAATGGATAACCTGCAGATGCATTTGCAACGATAGTCAACGAAATCACAAAGGTGAGTTTTGGTGATATTGACTGCCAGCTAATCGATGCTAACATGCTATGCTAACCAATGCTAACATGCTATTAAAAAACACTCACCAATCGACGGATTTAAGTTGCTCCAGTGTCAAAAGATGCGAAAGTCCTGATCGTTTGGTCCGCACATTTTACCGGCGATGCTAACGCAGCTATTCGGCAATGCTATGGCTATGAATAACATCAATAGCTATCCGCTCAATAGCTTCAGTTTCTTCTTCAATATTTTCATACTCCAACCATCTGTTTTAATACATGCGTAATCTGTTGGATCGCTTAAATCACTGAAATCCGAGTTTGAATCCGAGCTAATGTCGCTATATCTTGCTGTGCTGTTCCCATTGTTTGTTTACATTGGCAGCACTGTATGACGTCACAGGGAAATGGATAGTGTCTTCGCAGAGAGCCGAAAATAAGGCACTTTAAAGCTTTATTTAGGGATATTCCGAGACCGGTAAAATTTTGAAAAAAACTTCCAAAAATACAACAAGCCACTGGAAACTGATTTTTATTGTTTTTAACCCTTTTGAAATTGTGATAATGTTCCCCTTTAAAGAAAAAAATATAACAGGAACACCACCGGCTAGCTAATGTTACGATTAGTGGTTTAACAGAACACATATTTATTCACAATTACAAACTATATTGGGAAAAAAAAAAGTTTGGCATGCGCACACACAAAAGCAGCAGAGAGAAGCAAGTAGGGCTGGGTAATATATGGAATATACTCGATTAAGGATGCACCGAAATGGAAATTTGTGGCCGAAGCCGAATAAAACTTAAACGCTTGGCCGAAGGCCGAATACCGAATAATGAATGCAGTTTTTCACAATTTTTTTTATATTGCATAAATAGACTAGAATAAATATTTAGACGTTTTTCAAATAAAGTAATTTTTTATTGAATATTGACATTTTTTTAATATTCCAGTAGCCTTTGCTTTTAAAAAAAAACACAGTTTTTCATTTATATTAGGCCTTCAAACAAAACATGCATTAAAAAAAAAAATAAAGTGCATTAAAGTGGATAAACCCACAACAAATGAATTATTGTCCTTTTGGCAAAAGTCTGCTTAGCCACAGTAGATATGCTAATAATGTAAACAGAAGGCTCAAGTAAATCTCAATTAAGTGTGTGCTTGTAACCTCATACACTTATACAGGTAGCCTACACAACAGGCTAATAATATAAACAGAAGCCCCACTAAATCTCAATAAGTGTGTGCTTGTAACCTCATACACTTATACAGGTACACAACATATCCCAACGTCACCGCGTCACTGCACGTTGGTTGATTGCGTCACCGCGTCAAAAAATTGCGTCACACGCCACTAATCGGCCTTGTTTTTAACTAATTCCACCGAAGGCCGAATGTGGCTTTTTTTGCCATATTCGGCCGAATATATCCGGTTACCAATTAATCGGTGCATCCCTATACTCGATATATCACGGGTTTGTCTCTGTGCGATATAGAAAATGACTACATCGTGATATTGGAGTATATGTTCTCACGCAGGACATCTTATATGTAATAGAAATGTGTGTGGTGTGTAGGGTTGGGTATCGAGTATCAATTGGAACCGGGACTAACTTTCCGATTCTCCCGGAATCGTTCAAAAGTTTAAATTTCGATTCCTAGTTTCGAAACCCAGTCCGCCGACCGGAAAAAAATAATAAGTCTGCCAACCCGGACGAAGAAGCCGCTAAACACCAACGAAAAAGCGCCCACCGCCGGAAGTGTTAGCATGGATAGCGGGCGTCGACCGTCGAAAATGTGGCTTTATTTTACTAAAAAAAATGAAATATCGGTGAAATGTAACACGTGCGACAAGACTGTTTCGTGCTTAGGAGGGTGCACGTCGAACATGATGAAGCACCTCCGAGTTCATGGAGTAGAAATAAATGCGTGTCCCGTCTTGGACAGGAGACACTATCCGTCCAGAATGCTCACGCATCCTGCCTGAGAAGGCGGATATGGTCATTTTCCTAAACAAGCACTGTGTCTGATTTTATACTGCACCTGTTGCTAATCAGGACTGGGTTTTGCAAGGTGTTTCTTATTGTTTATATGCTTTTCTGCACCAGGTTAGCCCATCAGTGGGAGCACAGTGAATTGATAAACGTGGACCCCGACTTAAACAAGTTGAAAAACTTATGGGGTGTTACCATTTAGTGGTCAATTGTACGGAATATGTACTGTACTGTGCAATCTACTAATACAAGTATCAATCAATCAATCAATCAAAAACGGTAACATGTTTAAGTACCTGCAGCATCATACACTTGTGTGTGTAAATGTTTTCATGAGGTTTTCAAAAATAAAGCTCTCTTGATGAAAGTGTACCCCTGTGAAAATGTATTCATAATTTATAATATCTATATTCAAGTTCATAGATTTGATATTTATATTCTAGTTGAAAACAGCCCTGTGAGGAATTTATAGTAAAGTTCACAAACAGTTAATAGAATTAAATTTGATGGTGAATGTCAGACTATTTCATTCAGAAAGACTGTAGGTTAGCTAGCTCATTTAAAATATCCTAAACTTTTTTTCGACCCTGCCTTTTTTTCCCTTTTTTTTTTAAAGAAAGAATCGGAATCGAGAATCGTCAGGAATCGGAATCGAAACAAAGAATTGGTATCAGAATCGTTCGAATTAAAACAATACCCAACATTAGTGCTGTGTGGTCATTAAATATGTATTCTGATATAAGTTCTTCACAGAAAATGAGCCAAAGTCAGTGAGTCTCAGTTTGAAAAATTAATTAATTGTATAATTTTTCCCACAGACCGGAACATCACACAAGGGTTAACAACGGCACTTTCTCTATTTTTGCTGTAGTGCCACTAATATGGAAAGTACTCCCACTAAAAACAAGCAAGTACCCAGTACACTAGTGCTAATCTTTCTTGCCTTTCAAGGAAATGTAATGTTGGGAAGGGACGTCCGCACCGGCCCACAAGCTAATTAGGAAAGTGTTTTTCAACCTTTTTTGAGCCAAGGCACAGTTTTTGCGTTGGAAAAATGCGAAGGCACACCACCAGCAGAAATAACTAATAAACGAAACTCAGTTGACAGTAAAAAGTCGTCGTCGCAATTGTTGGATGTGACTTTAAAGCATAAGCAAGCATGCATCACTATAGCTCTTGTCTCAAAGTAGGTGTACTCTCACCACTTGTCACATCACACCCTGACTTATTTGGACTTTTTTGCTGTTTTCCTGTGGGTAGTGTTTTACTTCTTGTCTAGCGCTCCTATTTTTTGGGGCATTTTCCTGTAGCAGTTTCATGTCTTCCTTTGAGCGATGTTTCCCGCATCTACTTTGGTTTAGCAATCAAGAATATTTCAGTTGTTTTTACCCTGTGATGAGGTGGCGACTTGTCCAGGGTGTACACCGCCTTCCGCCTGATTGTAGCTGAGATAGGCTCCAGGGCCCCCTGTGACCCTGAAGGGAATAACCGGTAGAAAATGGATGGATTATCCTTCTTTGTGGGGACATTGTTGATTGTCATGTACGGATGTACTTTGCTCCGCAGTAAGTCTTTGCTGTCGTCCAGCATTCTGTTTTTTTTTTACTTTGTAGTTCAGTTTTAGTTCTGTTCCGCATAGCCTTCCCTAAGCTTCAATGCCTTTTCTTAGGGGCACTCACCTTTCGTTTATGTTTTTTGTTTAAGCATTAAATACCTTTTTTTTACCTTCACACTGCCTCCTGCTGTTTCCAACATCTACAAAGCAATTATCTACCGGCTGCCACCTACTGATATGGAAGAGTATTACACGGCTATTCTAGACAACACCGACACTCAACAACAACACATCATTTGCAGACTACAATTACTGGTTTGCAAAAAACATTTTTTTACCACAAATAGGTGAAATTAGATCATCTCCCGCAGCACAGCAGGTCGTATCTCACGGCACAGTGGTTGAAAAACACTGAATTAAGACATCAAAAGTAAAGCAGCTAATTTTGCACAGGCGAACAAAACGGACAAATCAATGAGGAAGTCAGACTCTACTGCGCCGCTGGCAGAGAGAATGTTAGAGATCCTCTCAACAATAATTACATGCTCTGTGCTAATGACTCCTTCACAATCAATGGGCTGCATCTAGGATGTTTATCATACTGTACCACAGCAGAACTGGCAGCACAGACAATGTGCAAACCTGGAGATAAACACAGAGTACTGCGTTCCCAAAAGACACAAAAAGTCTCAGGGCTGCAGATAAAGGTGTCGTTGGTATCAAGCGCACTGGTCCAATTGTTCATTAAAGGGGAACATTATCACAATTTCAAAAGGGTTAAAAACAATAAAAATCAGTTCCCAGTGTAATTTTTGAAGTTTTTTTCAAAATTTTACCGGTCTCGGAATATCCCTAAATAAAGCTTTAAAGTGCCTTATTTTCGCTCTCTGCGAAGACACTGGCCATTTCCCTGTGACGTCACACAGTGCTGCCAATGTAAACAAACAATGGGAATACCACAGCAAGATATAGCGACATTAGCTCGGATTCAAACTCGGATTTCAGCGACTTAAGCGATTCAACAGATTACGCATGTATTGAAACAGATGGTTGGAGTATGAAAGTATTGAAGAAGAAACTGAAGCTATTGAGTGAATAGCTATTGATGCTATTTATAGCCATAGCATGGCCGAATAGCTGCGTTAGCATCGCCGGTAAAATGTGCGGACCAAACGATCAGGACTTTCGCATCTTTTGAGACTGGAGCAACTTAAATCATTCGATTGGTAAGTGTTTGTTTCACATTAAATGTGGGTGGAAGGAAACGTAATATAGTTGCAAATGCATCTGCAGGTTATCCATACATCTCTGTGCCATGTCTGCTTTAGCACTGCCGGTAAATAGCATGTTAGCATCGATTAGCGTAGCATGTTAGCATCGATTAGCTGGCAGTCACGCCGCGACCAAATATGTCTGATTAGCACATAAGTCAACATCAACAAAACTCACCTTTGTGATTTCGTTGACTTTATCTTTGCAAATGCATCTGCAGGTTATCCATACATCTCTGTGTCATGTCTGTCATCGCTAGTAAAATGTGGAGACACTCCGGCACATTCAATGGGGGTCTGGCGGAAGATTTCTTGCCACTTTCGCATCTTCAAGCCGGTGGTGCAACTTGAATCCCTCCCTGTTAGTGTTGTTACACCCTCCGACAACACACCGACGAGGCATGATGTCTCCAAGGATCCAAAAAATAGTCAAAAAAACGGAAAATAACAGAGCTGAGACCCGGTGTTTGTAATGTCTTGAAAATGAAAATGGCAGGTGTGTTACCTCGGCGACGTCACATTCTGACGTCATCGCCTCCAGAGCGATAAACAGAAAGGCGTTTAATTCGCCAAAATTCACCCATTTAGAGTTCGGAAATCGGTTAAAAAAATAAATGGTCTTTTTTCTGCACCATCAAGGTATATATTGACGCTTACATAGGTCTGCTGATAATGTTCCCCTTTAAGGGAACAGCATGGCAGGTTTAATTAGAGCACGATCGCTGCACAAGCTAATGCACAGTGCGGTACAGAAAATGACAAGGCAAAACTAAAA
>NC_084622.1:50991795-51004295 GCF_033978795.1 Nerophis ophidion
CCTTTCTTGTGAAAGACTGAGCATTTTTTGGGAAGCTGTTTTTATACCCAATCATGGCACCCACCTGTTCCCAATTAGCCTGCACAGCTGTGGGATGTTCCAAATAAGTGTTTGCTGAGCATTCCTCAACTTTATCAGTATTTATTGCCACCTTTCCCAACTTCTTTGTCACGTGTTGCTGGCAACAAATTATAAAGTTAATGATTATTTGCAACAAAAAAAAATGTTTATGAGTTTGAACATGAAATATGTTGTCTTTGTAGCATATTCAACTGAATACGGGTTGAAAAGGATTTGCAAATCATTTTATTCTGTTTATATTTACATCCAACACAATTTCCCAACTCATGTGGAAATGGGGTTTGTACATTATATTGTAGGAACCAGAATATTAATAACGCTTTTGTGTGAATGAGTTTTAATGGGGGACGGAGGTTTTTTGGGGTTGGCACACTAATTGTACGTGTATAATATGTTTTTTATGTTGATTTAATTTAAAAACAAAACAAAATACATCCATGGTTTCACAATGAATATCAAACACAAGGCTTTTCTAAACTCATGTTGCAGTAAATACAGAAATATGGATTTGCAATAAAACGATGCTGAGCACTAGACTGTACATTATATTGTGCCATTGTGAAATAATAAACACTTATTGTAGTGTTTTACTTCCTCCATTTTATCAACCCCTTGTGTCGCGCTGAAAGCCAACAGAAAAAGCAACATTTTACATTAAATTTCTCTCTTCCAAGATGACAAGACCGAGCCTGCACTGTCCTGAGTGTCCATTCACAGTCCAAACAAAGATGTCTTCCTGGAAACTGAGCCCAGGGCTAGGACTCCGCTCTCTGTCGTCAGTTGCATCCATTAAGCACTTTATTCTTTCAGACCGCTGCAGTACGTTGTTTACTTCCATAAGATTTAGTTTATGATAAAGCGTGTTTTGTAAATCATTGACGGAGTCTGGCACTGGATGCAAACAATACTGCTCTGGTGACTCAATGGTGGAGGAAGCAGAGTGACATTTTTGATCCCCTGGTTGCCGTTGGCAGTACTGAGCGTGCTCAGTAGAACTGCCAGAGGACCTCGGTCTTGTTTGGCCTACTTCTCTGAAGCACATAATGTCATGGAAACTGTCCTTAGAGCATGTGTGTGTGTTTATTGACTAGAATAGAATAAAATACAAAATCTGTTTCCATATGAGTTGGGAAATTGTGTTAGATGTAAATATAAACAGAATACAATGATTTGCAAATCCTTTTCAACCCATATTCAGTTGAATATGCTAAAGGGACAACATATTTGATGTTCAAACTGATACACCTTTTTTTGTTGTTGCAAATAATCATTAACTTTAGAATTTGATGCCAGCAACACGTGACAAAGAAGTTGGGAAAGGTGGCAATAAATACCGATAAGGTTGAGGAATGCTCATCAAACACTTATTTGGAACATCCCACAGGTGTGCAGGCTAATTGGGAACAGGTGGGTGCCATGATTGGGTATAAAAGCAGCTTCCCAAAAAATGCTCATTCTTTCACAAGAAAGGATGGGGCGAGGTACACCCCTTTGTCCACAACTGCGTGAGCAAATAGTCAAACAGTTTAAGAACAACGTTTCTCAAAGTGCAATTGCAAGACATTTAGGGATTTCAACATCTGCGCTCCATAATTTCATCAAAAGGTTCAGAGAATCTGGAGAAATCAGTCCACGTAAGCGGCATGGCCGGAAACCAACATTGAATGACCGCAACCTTCGATCCTTCAGACGGCACTGTATCAAAAACAGACATCAATCTCCAAAGGATATCACCACATGGGCTCAGGAACACTTCAGAAAACCACTGTCACTAAATACAGTTCATCGCTACATCTGAAAATGCAAGTTAAAGCTCTACTATGAAAAGCGAAAGCAATTTATCAACAACATCCATAAACGCCGCCAGCTTCTCTGGGCCCGAGATCATCTAAGATAGACTGATGCAAAGTGGAAAAGTGTTCTGTGGTCTGACGAGTACACATTTCAAATTGTTTTTGGAAATATTCGACATGGTGTCATCCGGACCAAAGGGGAAGTGAACCATCCAGACTGTTATCGACGCAAAGTTTAAAAGCCAGCATGTGTGATGGTATGGGGGTGCATTAGTGCCCAAGGCATGGGTAACTTACACATCTGTGAAGGCACCATTAATGCTGAAAGGTACATACAGGTTTTGGAACAACATATGCTGCCATCTAAGCGCCGTCTTTTTCATGGATGCCCCTGTTACAACAGCGTGGCTTCGTAGTAAAAGAGTACGGGTACTTTCCTGGCCCTCCTGCAGTCCAGACCTGTCTCCCATGGAAAATGTGTGGCGCATTATGAAGTGTAAAATACGACAGCGGAGACCCCGGACTGTTGAACGACTGAAGCTCTACATAAAACAAGAATGGGAAAGAATTCCACTTTCAAAGCTTCAAAAATTAGTTTCCTCAGCTCCCAAACGTTTATTGAGTGTTGTTAAAAGAAAAGGTGATGTAACACAGTGGTGAACATGCCCTTTCCCAACTACTTTGGCACGTGTTGCAGCCATGAAATTCTAAGTTAATTATTATTTGCAAAAAAAATAATAAAGTTTATGAGTTTGAACATCAAATATGTTGTCTTTGTAGCATATTCAACTGAATATGGGTTGAAAAGGATTTGCAAATCATTGTATTCTGTTTATATTTACATCTAACACAATTTCCCAACTCATATGGAAAACAAAACACTATAGAAATACAAAATGCAGTACAATATACAGCAATTTGTGGCCCGCAGCTAATCGTTTACCAGCCCGCCACACATTCTGCCAAAATTGCAAAATTGGCTGGCGGCATAGCTCGGTTGGTAGAGTGGCCGTGCCAGCAACTTGAGGGTTGCAGGTTCGATTCCCGCTTGCGCCATCCTAATCACTGCCGTTGTGTCCTTGGACAAGGCACTTTACCCACCTGCTCCCGGTGCCACCCACACTGCTTTAAATGTAACTTAGATATTGGGTTTCACTTTGAGTCACTAGAGAAAAGCGCTATATAAATATATTTAAAAATATATATATATATAATATGATAGTATTGCAAAAATAAAAAATAAAAACATTTTAAAAAAGTGGAATGAGGTGAAATCTAATGAGAAAATGTGGCAATGTTGACACAAAGCTGCCATGCAGGCAGTTTTTTTTGTTCCTTTTGTCTTTATTTTCTTTTTTTTCCCGTTGCTCCAAAAAAAAAAGAGGGGAAAAAAAAATGTGTTATAATGAATTATTACTTAAATATTATCACTTTAAAATGTTTTTTGTGGAAAAATAATAGTTCAAACTTAAATTTGACAGATATATCGGAAGTTGATCTTAAAATTCAAGTGTTAAAAGTAAAAAAAATAATAATAAAAATGCATCACTTTATGAGTGGGGAACCTTTCGGATCTCAAATATATTTAGTAGGATTTTATTGAACATTTCTCTCCGATTACTCAAAAATATTAAATCATTAAAATCAATGGTGACCTGCATTATTGATCTTTGAGGGCTTTAATTGCTAAATAAAGGAACTCTCCTGAAGGAATCAATAAAGTACTATCTATCTATCTAAATACTGCATATTTCAGTTTTACTATAAAAAACAAAGTTGTCTTTGACAGAAAAGGCATAAAACCTTATTTGTTTTACTTTATATCAACCTCAAGTTGATATAGAGATTTACTGTAAGCATTAAATTAACAAAAAGGTTAATAATTTGACTTATTTTTAACATTTTAGTGACTGAGACCCACTATGCTCCACAGGAGCCCTAAGGATTTAAAAAAAATCAAAATATTTTGTTATGGTTTGAAAAGGAAAAATATCAAAATGCATGCTTAAATTTTCCGTGTGCGGCCCTCCGTGGAAAAAGTTTGGACACCCCTGGTCTATTGGTTCCTATTCATATGCACTTAATGATATAACTTAAATAATTTATTGTTAAAAATAATTATTATTCGCTGACCCCCAACCAATGGCCGATGACCACATTTTGATAACTCCTGCTTTAGCCAAAACAAAAATGAAAAACATTTTGATCTGTGAAGCTCTACTTCCTCCAGACCCCATTGGCCTTGTTAGTGGCTTGCATGACAGGCAGGTCAGTGTTGCACACGTTGACTCAAATGAAAGAAAGATGACCAACAGAAATGGGTCAGCCGTGAGTAAGACGGACCAAGATAGGTCAACCACAGAAGCATGAGAAAATGATAATTACATCCGAGACCCAACGAAAGACATGGTTACACACGTGTCATCTACACGTCTGCACCGTGGTCCTCCATTGGTGTTTTGCTGGTGTGACATCCAGCAGAAACCAGTTTAAATCCACATTCCTTGGTTTAGCTGACTCACATCAACATAAACAGTTTTCAATATAGCTAATATAGCAAATTACTGTATTTTTCGGATTATAAATCGCTCCGGGGTGTAAATCACACAGGCCAAAAATGCATAATTAAAGGCCTACTGAAATGAGATGTTCTTATTCAAACGGGGATAGCAGGTCCATTCTATGTGTCATACTTCATCATTTCGCCATATTGCCGTATTTTTGCTGAAAGGATTTAGTAGAGAATATCCACGATAAAGTTTGCAACTTTTGGTCGCTAATAAAAAAAGCCTTGCCTGTACCGGAAGTAGCAGACGATGTGCGCGTGACGTCACGGGTTGTGGAGCTCCTCACATCTGAACATTGTTTACAATCATGGCCACCAGCAGCGAGAGCGATTCGGACTGAGAAAGCGACAATTTCCCCATTAATTTGAGCGAGGATGAAAGATTTGTGGATGAGGAAAGTGAGAGTGAAGGATTAGAACAAGGGTCGGGAACCTTTTAGGCTGTGAGAGCCAAGAAAGCCAAATATTTTAAAATGTATTTCTGTAGGAGCCATATAACCTTTTTTTTTTAACACTGAACACAACTCCGGGTTGGGGAGGAGACCCTGCCCCAAGTGGAGGAGTTCAAGTACCTAGGAGTCTTGTTCACAAGTGAGGGAAGAGTGGATCGTGAGATCGACAGGCGGATCGGTGCGGCGTCTTCAGTAATGCGGACGCTGTACCGATCCGTTGTGGTGAAAAAGGAGCTGAGCCGGAAGGCAAAGCTCTCAATTTACCGGTCGATCTACGTTCCCATCCTCACCTATGGTCATGAGCTTTGGGTCATGACCGAAAGGATAAGATCACGGGTACAAGCGGCCGAAATGAGTTTCCTCCGCCGGGTGGCGGGGCTCTCCCTTAGAGATAGGGTGAGAAGTTCTGCCATCCGGGAGGAACTCAAAGTAAAGCCGCTGCTCCTCCACATGGAGAGGAGCCAGATGAGGTGGTTCGGGCATCTGGTCAGGATGCCACCCGAACGTCCAACTGGTAGGAGGCCACGGGGAAGACCCAGGACACGTTGGGAAGACTATGTCTCCCGGCTGGCCTGGGAACGCCTAGGGATCCCCCGGGAAGAGTTAGACGAAGTGGCTGGGGAGAGGGAAGTCTGGGTTTCCCTGCTTAGGCTGTTGCCCCCGCGACCCGACCTCGGATAAGCGGAAGATGATGGATGGATGGATGGATGAACACAACTAAACGAGTGCATTTTTAAGTAAGACCAACATTTGAAGAGTATAATAGGTCTCTTATTCTTTGTACTAACATTGGTATTCTGAAGCTAACTGTGGAGGGGGCGTGGCCTGCGGGCCTGCAGCGAAGCGGGGTGTTCCCAGGATCGGGCTCGAAATCAGCGACAGGTGCTTAAATGGCCCACCTGGGCTTTGTTATCTAATCACCTGTTGCTCTGTTATAAGCAGCAGCCAGGGGGAGAGACGGGGTTGGGGTTGGGGCTGGATCCAGAGTACGAGCGAGAACAAAAGGGAAAAAGACAATTGCTGGAAATCAACTGAGAGACTTTTTGAAAAATAAAACAATATTGTAACCCTGAAACAGGCTCTCATGTCAGTACTTGGTGGTCTGAAAAACCCCCAGGAGGGCAAGCCCCACACTAACCAATAATAAATAAATTACTTCTTACCATTTACGCAACTTCTTGAACAGGTGTGGTGGAAAACAGATGGATGGATTAAAAATGCATGAAAATGTTTTATATTTTGAACGTCATATTTACAACTGTAATTACAAGTGGAATTATTCATTACTTATTGTGTTAAAATATTTCAGCTCAGATTTATCCGAGAGCCGGATGCAGTCATCAAAACAGCCACATCTGGCTCTAGAGTCATAGGTTCCCTACCCCTGGACTAGAAAGGAAAAAAAAATGAAAAAAACAGACTAGGGCAGTGGGAGCGATTCAGATGTTATTAGACAAACTTACTTGGATAATTCTGGAAAATCCCTTATCTGCTTATTGTGTTACTAGTGTTTTAGTGAGATTATATGGTCGTACCTGTACAACCTGAAGGTCGGCCCCGCACCTTTCTTCAGCACCAGTTGACGGGTGGTGGCGATGCCCATCTCTGCCCTTCGCAAGGGACCCTCTTCGAAATACGATATTTTGAAATGATCGCTGCATAATACACTGTACTTTGTGTGTGTGGTCCAATCCAACCATGTTCGCTTGACCGCTCTGTTCCTTAATAAAGCTTGACTGTCATCTTTCGGGAATGTAAACAAACTGTGTTTGTGTTGCTAAAGGCGGCCGCAATACACCGCTTCCCACCTACAGCTTTCTTCTTTGATGTCTCCATTATTCATTGAACAAATTGCAAAAGATTCAATAACACAGATGTCCAGAATACTGTGGAATTATGCGATGAAAACAGACAATTTATAGCTGGGAACGGTGCTGGAACAAAATGTCCTCTACAATGCGTGACGTCACACGCACGTGTCATCATACCGCGACATTTTAGCAGGATATTTGGGCGCAAAATTTAAAACTGCAATTTAGTAAACTAACCTGTATTGGCATGTGTTGCAATGTTAATATTTCATCATTGATATATAAATATCAGACTGCGTGGTCGCTAGTAGTGGCTTTCAGTAGGCTTTTAAGAATGAAAAAATATAAGTCGTACTCGAGTATAAAGATTTCCTTTTCGGTGCCAATTTTGTTTAGCCCTTCTCAGTTTTTATAAATTACCGCCAATGTCTAAATGATACATTTTCATAGATTTGGTAGCATTTTTTTTTCCACTGTGCACTTCTGCCATGACCCGCCCCCACCAAGTTTTTATTGGTTGACGTGTGTGTGTGTGTGTGTGTGTGTGTGTGTGTGTGTGTGTGTGTGTGTGTGTGTGTGTGTGTGTGTGTGTGTGTGTGTGTGTGTGACAATTGCTAATATACGCCTAGTCTCTTACATGAATGAGATAAATATTATTTAATATTTTATGATTTAATACGTGTTAATATCTTCAAGTATAAGTCGCACCCCCGGCCAAACTATAAAAAAAATGACGACTTAAAATCGGAAAAATACGATATTACTGTACCTTTTGCCTAAAAACATAAAACAGAATGGGAAATAATAATGGATTTTTCAAACAAATAGCTTGTTGACAGTGCAAAATTTCAATGGGTTGAATTTGTGAGTATCGTATTTTTCGGACTATAAGGCGCACTTAAAATCCTTTCATTTTCTCAAAACTCCACAGTACGCCTTAAAACCCATCCCATCCATCCATTTTCTTCCACTTATTCCCTTTGGGGTGGCGGGGGGCGCTATTGCATATCTCAGCTATAATCAGGCGGAAGGCGTCGTACACCCTGGACAAGTCGCCACCTCATCACAGGGCCAACACAGATAGACAGACAACATTCACACACTAGGGACCATTTAGTGTTGCCAATCAACCTATCCCCAGGTGCATGTCTTTGGAGGTGGGAGGAAGCCGGAGTACCCGGAGGGAACCCACGCAGTCACGGGGAGAACATGCAAACTCCACACAGAAAGATCCCCAGACCGGGATTGAACCCAGGACTACTCAGGACCTTCTTCACACTGTGAAGCAGGCGCACTAACCCCTCTGCCACCGTGAAGCCTGCCTTAAAACGGGGGCGCCAAATATACGGAACAATTTTTGTTGTGCTTACCGACCTCGAACCTATTTTATTTGGTACACCGTGTAATGATAAGTGTGACTAGCAGATGGCAGTTACACATAAGAGATACGTGCAGACTGCAAAATGACTCACGTAAGCAGAATCAAATCCATATATATAAGGGGTGTGGGGAAAAATCGATGCGAATACGAATCGAATCAAATACGTTGTGCGATTCAGAATCGATTCTCATTTTTAAAAAATAGATTTTTTTTTTACATTTTTTTTTTATCAATCCAACAAAACAATAAACAGCAATACCATAACAATACAATCCAATTCCAAAAGCAAAGCTGAGCCAGCAACACTCAGAACTGCAATAAACAGAGCAATTGAGAGCCACACAGAACAACACCACACAGAACAAACCAAAAGTAGTGAAACAAAAATGAATATTATCAACAACAGTATCAATATTAGTTATAATTTCAGCACAGCAGTGATTAAAAATCCCTCATTGACATTATCATTATACATTTATAAAAATAATAAAAAAGAACAATAGTGTCACAGTGGCTTACACTTGCATGGCATCTCATAAGCTTGACAACACACTGTGTCCAATGTTTTCACAAAGATAAAATAAGTCATATTTTTGGTTCCTTTGATAGTTAAAACAAATTTACATTATTGCAATCAGTTGATAAAACATTGTCCTTTACAATTATAAAAGCTTTTTTTTTTAAATCTACTACTCTGCTAGCATGTCAGCAGACTGGGGTAGATCCTGCTGAAATCTATGTATTGAATGAATACAGAATCCTTTTGAATTGAGAATCACGTTGAATCGAAAAAAAAAACGATATATAATCGAATCACGACCCCAAGAATCGATATTGAAACGAATCGGACACCCAAAGATTCGCATCCCTAATATATATTAATTAGGGATGCACCGATTAATCGGTAACCGAATATATTCGGCCGAATATGGCAAAAAAAAGCCACATTCGGCCTTCGGTGGATTGAGTTAAAAACAAGGCCGAATAGTGGCGTGTGACGCAATTTTTTGACGCGGTGATGCAATCAACCAACGTGCAGTGACGTTGGGATATGTTGTGTACCTGTATAAGTGTATGAGGTTACAAGACACACTTATTGAGATTTAGTGGGGCCTCTGTTTACATTATTAGCCTGTTGTGTAGGCTACCTGTATAAGTGTAAGAGGTTATAAGCACACACTTAATTGAGATTTACTTGAGCCTTCTGTTTACATTATTAGCATATCTATTGTGGCTAAGCAGACTTTTGCCAAAAGGACAATAATTCATTTGTTGTGGGTTTATCCACTTTAATGCACTTTATTTTTTTTTTGGAATGCATGTTTTGTTTGAAGGCCTAATATAAATGAAAAACTGTGCTTTTTTTGAAAAGCAAAGGCTACTGGAATATTAAAAAATGTCAATATTCAATAAAAAAATACTTTATTTGAAAAACATGTCTAAATATTTATTCTAGGCTATTTATGCACAATAAAAAAATTTGTGAAAAACTGCATTCATTATTCGGTATTCAGCCTTCGGCCAAGCGTTTAAATTTTATTCGGCTTCGGCCACAAATTTTCATTTCGGTGCATCCCTAATATTAATGTTGTATAATAAATCTAGAGCTAAAATGCCATCCCTCCTGTCTGTGCCATCTCCTTCCCCCTTTTTAAAACCATAACACACAAAGTCCTAATGGGAACATCCATAGCACAAACATTCATCACATGATATTACCGTCAACAATGTACTGAGTCAGCAGACAGCAGATGTCAAAGCAAACTTTGTAGAAAACATACTCAAGTTTTGAGTTTGGATATTCATGCTGAACTTGAAAGAAGAGCAGTAAAGTCAGCATTTGGAAGTAAATTGCAATGACAGCATTGTTTTGGCACATCCTGCTTTGCTACACCACGCAGAGGCCAGTTAATCCATATTAGAAAAGGGGGCAATCAATGCCACGCTGGGCAGTGACAGCTGACAAATTAAGGGCAGCTATCAAAGATGGCCGCTAAGTAACTCCATCCAGTGTGCCAGCCACAGAGGGAGTGTGGCACGTTTATGTTGACATCTGCCGCCTCAGTCCTCCTTCACATCTCAGGCGAGAAAACAGCTTCGAGATCGGGGTGTCAGACTCCTTTTCATGGAGGGCCACATGGCAGTGATGGCTGCCCTCATTATTCACCTCATACTAATATTGCACAACAATATATATTGTTTACAAAAACATCTGTAGAATGGCAGCTCAGTCAGCAGAATTTTACCGTTTCTTTACAGGATATTACTGTAAAGAGAAAAAGGCCAACAGGTTTCTTTTACAGTAAAATTCTGCCGACAAAGCAGCCAGTGTTAATCATGAACTCCATGGTGGTTGTTTTTGCTGTGTATTACTGAGCAGCCTTTTTTTATTTTTAAACAAAAATCTATTACAATTTTTACAATGTAAAATTCAATTATAATTAAATTATAAAAAAATCTATATATAATTTAAATATAATTTAATGGCGAACTTGTGTGTGTGAGTATATTATATATATATATATATATATGTATATATATATATATATATACATAAACATACATACATATATACACAAGTACATACATATATACTATACATACATACATACATATGTATGCATACATACATACATACATAGTATACATACATACATATGTATACATACGTACATACATATGGATACATACATACATACATATGTATACATACATACATACATACATATGTATACATATATACATATGTATACATACATACATACATACATATGTATACATACATACATACATATGTATACATACATACATACATATGTATACATACATACATACATATGTATACATACATACATACATACATATGTATACATACATACATACATACATATGTATACATACATACATACATACATATGTATACATACATACATACATATGTATACATACATACATACATACATATGTATACATACATACATACATACATACATACATACATATGTATACATACATACATACATACATACATACATACATATGTATACATACATACATACATATGTATACATACATACATACATACATACATACATACATACATACATACATACATATGTATACATACATACATACATACATACATACATACGTATACATACATACATACGTATACATACATACATACGTATACATACATACATACGTATACATACATATGTATACACACATACATATGTATACATACATACATATGTATACATACATACATACATACATACATATGTATACATACATACATACATATGTATACATACATACATACATATGTATGCATACATACATATGTATGCATACATATGTATACATATACATATGTATACATACATCTACATACATACGTATACTGTATATACATACATGTGTATACCTATACATACATATGTATACCTATACATACATATACATACATATGTATATTGTATAGACATACATACCTGTACATACATACATATGTATACCTATACATACATATACATACATATACCTATACATACATATACATACATAGGTATATTGTATATACATACATACCTATACATACATACATATGTATACATACATATATGCAAATATGTATACATACATACATACATATATGTATACATACATATGTATACTGTATATACATACATACATATACATACATACATACACATACATATGTATACATATACATACATATGTGTACAATGGACGTGACTAGGATGGTAGACGATGGGGATTGAACCAATAACCATCAGAACTTGATTAAAAATAAGTCAATTAGGTATTTATTTTCATGTTTCCCCCAAAAATGTATGATATTATTAGGACACATGAAACTAATGGTTCATTATTAGAGATAACTACTTTCCAAACTAAATTCATTCATACATTTTTAACATTACCAACATTATTATTACATATTCCTACATAAATCAAGCAGATATTTAGGTATTTTTTTTATTTTATTTTATGAAAAAACATGTTTAATGTATAATATATATATGGTGTCCTAGGGATGTCACCTGAACACCTCTCTAGGGAGGTGTTTAGGGCACGTCCGACTGGTAGGAGGCCACGGGAAAGACCCAGGACACGTTGGGTAGACTATGTCCATGTCTGCTTGGGATTGCCTCGGGATCCCCTGGGAGGAGCTGGACCAAGTGGCTAGGGAGAGTAAAGTCAGGGCTTCACTGCTTAGGCTGCTGCCCCCGCGACCTGACCTCGGATAAGCGGAAGAAGATGGATGGATGGAATATAGTGTTTTTTACATTATTAGATATAATTGAATCACAATATATGCAATTGCATACAATAAATGTATTTTGTTCTGTCAAAAGGGAAAGAAAGAATACATTTAGTCAGTACTTT